>NC_091374.1:17391140-17573640 GCF_038502225.1 Cherax quadricarinatus
TTTATTTTTCCTGAATCCAAATTGGCAGGGGTTGAGTATATTTTGTGCCGTTATAAATGAATACAGTCTCCTGTGCACGAGTTTCTCAAAGATTTTGGATAGCAATGGTAAGTTTGATATTGGCCTATAGTTGTTTAAATCTGTAGGGTCACCACCTTTATGTATTGGTGTAACCCTTGCCATCTTGAGTAGTTTCAGGAAGGTGCTAGTTTCTAGTGACTTGTTAAAAAGTAATGAGATAGCATGCGAGAGGACATGGGCCGCTCTCTTGTACAATAATGGTGGGACATGAGACAGATTCCCTGAGTTATTTTTAAGTGACTTTATAATTTTGGTGACTTCCATGGGCTCAGTTGGAGCAAGATAGAAGGAATTTGGGAAATTCCCATCTAGGTAGTCCCCGGCATGGGCATTGGTGCGTGGGATTTTATTGGCAAGATTAGAACCTATGGTTGAGAAGAAGTCGTTTATCTTGTTAGCTGTGTCAGTGGGATGCAGTGGTGTTTCATTAGGTTTAGTTAGGGAAATATTCTTGGTTTTTTTCAGTTTGTGGGTCCCTAGAATCTGAGTGTTTTCCAGGTCTTTTTTATATCTCCTCTTGTGTCAGTGAATCTACTGGAGTAGTATAGTTGTTTGGCTTTCTTTATTACTTTGGTGAGGACTGATGAATAGTGTTTAAGAATATCTTTGTGTATTAAGCCCTGTCTATATTGCTTTTCATATTGGTGTTTCTTATCAATGGATTTCAGAATAGTGCTGGTTAGCCATGGGCAACCAAGCCGTTTGTTTGTGATCTGTTTCGTTTTTATAGGACAATGTTTGTTGTATAGTCTAAGTAATTTGTTAAGAAAAATGTCTGTCCAGTCATCAATACCATTGGCCTTGGAGAATTCTGTAGGCCAGTCAACAGTCTCTAGGTCAGCTGTGAACTTCCTTATTGAGGCCTCATCATGGAGTCTAAATGAAACTTTGTTGTATTCAAGTAGTGGTTTACTAATGTTTGTCAAGAGGAAGGTAGGGTAGTGGTCTGTAGTGCTATCTGTGATTATCCCTGATTTAAGGGGGGCTAGTATATTGGTCCATATGTGGTCTATTATGGTTGCACTTGTTTCAGTGAGCCTGGTTGGTTTAGTTATTGTTGGTATGAGAAGCGTGTTGTTCATATTGTTGATGAAATCAGTTACAGGCTGATCATCTAGTAGGCCAAGGTTGATGTTGAAGTCTCCAGCTAAGAGAAGGTGGTGCTGAGTATTTCAAGAAAATTAGGTCAGTGTCCCAGGATAACACCCACACTAGTCGACTAACACCCAGGTACCCATTTACTGATGGGTAAACATAGACAACAGGTGTAAAGAAACACGCCTAATGTTTCTACCCTGGCTGGGAATCGAATATTTACCAAAAATCATATATGGCTAACCCAAGCCAGGTACTAAAAATAAGCCACGTTGACTTTTTTGGGGTTATCCTTGGTTCTCTACACATATGCTGCTATGTGTGATAATCTATAGAGAGAAAATAACTTTTTTGTTTCATGTTTATGGTGGAGTACGAGTGTATATCATAGTTAGCCCTGTGCTATACTCCGTTTTCTCTAATGTAAGTCCCCAAGACAAGGATAGGAGAATGGTACAGTGGAACCTCAAAAATCGAACTGCTCCCAACACGACCAATTATGTAAGTGTATTTTTGTAAGTGCTTTTATAAGTGTATTTTTGAGGGTCTGAAATGGACTAATCTAATTTACATTATTCCTGATGGGAATAAATTCATTCGGTAAAGGCACTTGAACAGCCTTCAATATTTGAGGTTCCACTGTAGTATTTGTTTACCATATCCTCTTCTTAACTCTGTCGAACTGCTTGGTGTTATGCCAAATATTATTCATTCTGGACTATTTAACATGTTTTATGTTATTTATATTGTTTCTTATGTCATATTAGATCAATTGTGATAGGCAAATAAGCTGCAGCCGGGTCAACATATGGAGAAGACCCGGGCCGGAAGTACCGGCGAACCTCTAATGAATGAACGAATGCTGTAGTGTTGATATTAGCGTAATAATAAAGCATATTCTCCTGCTTCATGAGACTGAGCTCATGGCAACCGACAGTGGCTTCAAAGCCACCTTATCTTTAATGGATAATGTACTGTGTAGGTGCTTTACATAATGAGAAGCATTTCTTTTATTCATTGGAACCATGGCTAGGGCTAAAAGTAAGCAGGTTAAAACAATAAATGGAGAAAAAGAAATTGGAATGACTTATGCAGCAAGTAGCACCACCAAACAGTACCAGCAGGTTGGTGTGGCGACCCTGGAAATTTGAAATTATGCTAGCCAAAATTAGTGCCGAATAACTGAAGGAACTGAATAACTGATTGCCGGATTTGTGATGGCGGACCTGTACCTACTTTTGTACTGTTATTTTTATAATTATTTTATTATTTTTAACCAAAGAAAAAAAAAAAGGTTGTTGCTGATCAAAACATAACAGGGCATAAAGCAATAGCAGCAGCAGACCCCCAGGGCCGAAAATAAAATAGACTTGGGAAGAATTTGGTTTCACTAGAAAGTGATACCATATTACTGGAACATACAGCAGTTTTCAAGAAGAAACTGGACTGCTATCTCCAACAGGTGCCAAATCAGTCAGGTAGTGATGGCTATGTAAGCCTGTGGGCCATTAGTAGCAATAGCCTGGTAAGCCAGCCTAGCTAGACTCAGGCCAGTTTACAAGAATAGAAGAGCTCATAAAACTGGTCTTCTTAAGTTGGAAGATGGCCCTAACAGGATGCCATTCTGCCAAGACTTCACAGATGTATATGTCCAATGGAATGAAGAGTTTGTAGTGAAATAGCCCTACCCATAGCCAGACTGACTGGGAGACACAGTTCAAGTTCTCCAAGAACCACATTAACCATACATTCTAGTATTGTGTTCTTCTAATGTTGAATAATATTAAATAAGTTTATTTTCATATTCTTCTGTGTAATGTTTGCATATAATAGTATGAATGTAGGCATAAGCAGTCCAACTTTTTATGCAGGAATATCAATAAATATAATAGAACAAAATCTTTCCTCCGTAAGCCATGTGTGTCATGAGAGACTACTAAAATGTCAGGAGCAAGAGGCTAGTAGCCCCCCTTCTGTATATATTACTTAAAATTAGAAAAAAAAAATAATTTTTCTTTTTGGGTCATGCTGCTTTGGTGGGATACAGCCAGTTTGTTGAAAGAAGAACAACAATAAATATGAAAACTTTGTACGTGTATGTAGGACTATCAGTAAGTAGTACAACTTTCTTCACATTTGGTCATTTTATATAAGAATGACATATAATATGATGATGACCTTCTCTGTAAATACCCATGAAAGTAATTTATTAACAAAATTAGTCAGTTCTTTATTTTGTCAAGCTTTAACCCTTTCAGGGTCGACAGGCCCTCTCAGAGACTTGTTCTCAGGGTCGGCCAAATTAAAAAAAAAAAAAAAAAAAAAAAAAAAAATATTTTTTCTTATGAAAAGATAGAGAATCTTTTCCCGATCATAACGACACCAAAAGTATGAAATTTGATGAAAAACTTACGGAATTATGCTTTTGTGAAGTTAGCGGTCTCGACGATGTTCATGCATTGGCGATTTTGCCCACTTTGAGCCCTATTTTTGGCCAATTCCAGTGTACTAGTCGACAAAAATCATAACTATTTCGCTAGAACTCCATTTTTTCTATCGAATGAGTACAAGAAACCACCCATTTACCGATTGCAACTATCCGGTACAGTGGTCAGAATTTAGCAATTTTGCCAATTTCACACAAATTTCAAAAGATGCCAATTTCCAAATAGGGTCCAGAATAAACAAGAAAGACATTCCTGGCACTAAAATAACATTTCCTCTGTTCATTAGTCATGTCCCCATGCCCCTCTTACATTCTTTTGCTTTCCACTTTGAATTTTTATTCTCACAAAAAAATAGAAGATTTACTGTTATGCAGACTACTGCATTTGTGTAGAAATGGTATAAATATTATCAGCACACTTGTGAAAGAATATTAGACTCACCAGTTGACGTGTATTGGACGCATAGCATGATTTGTTTACTTTTGAACTTTGGTAAAAATCGAACATTTCTGCTACTTTCAGCGCAATTTCAAGGTAGTTTTCTTTGTAAAACCAGTCAAAATCATATCAATTTCTATAATATGTCTTCCATTCTATAAAATGAGACTGGGAAAACTAGAATACGACAATAAATGCCATACAAAAATACAGTGCAAAGTCGCTGTTTTAGTCCAAAAACACGGTCAAAGTTTTTTTTTTTCTAATTATGCACTGTGTGCTGCAGGATTTCTTTTATACCATGCACACTGACCATATAGACCCATTCTTTCATATGTAGGCCTACCAGCTTTCTCTCACTAGATTTGAGGGCGCTAGAATTTACGCGTACTAGTACGTCAAAAACCCTGGTGCGTAAGCTGTACTAGTACGGCCGAAACCCTGAAAGGGTTAATATTTCATGTATGTGGAGACAAAAAAATGTTACCCATGGAGGCAAAGAAGGGAATGTACGAGAGTATAGTGGTACCAACACTCTTATGTGGGTGTGAAGCATGGGTTGTAAGTGTTGCAGCGAGGAGGAGGCTGGAGACAGTAGAGATGTCGTGTCTAAGGACAATGTGTGGTGTAAATATTATGCAGAGAATTTGCAGTGTGGAAATTATAAGGCAGTGTGGAGTTATTAAAAGTATTAGTCAGAGGGCTGAAGAGGGGTTGTCGAGGTGGTTTGGTCATTTAGAGAGGATGGAACAGATCAGAATGACTTGGAGAGCGTATAAATCTGTAGGGGAAGGAAGTTGGGGTAGGGGTCGTCCTCGAAAAGGTTGGAGGGAGGGGGTAAAAGAGGTTTTGTGGGCAAGGGGCTTGGACCTCCAGTAAGCGTGCATGAACGTGTTAGATAGGAGCGAATGGGCCACCCTTAGGCCATGGGTGACTCCATGACGTGAGGGTGACACTGTGACCTGACTGACAATGCTCTCACTTCACTCATGTAGGGCCTGGGTTCAATTCCCAGAGGGGTAGAAACATTTCGACGTGTTTCCTTACACCTGTTGTCCTGTTCACCTAGCATTAAGTAGGTACCTGGGTGTTAGTCGACTGGTGTGGGTCACATCCTGGGGGACAAGATTGAGGACCCCCAGTGGAAATAAGATGCAGTCCTCAATGATGCACTGCCTTTCTTGGGTTATCCTGGGTGGCTAACCCTGTGGGGTTAAAACTCCGAACGAAATCTTATCTTATCTTTTGGGACCTGACGAGCTGCTGGAGTGTGAGCAGGGTAATATTTTGTGAAGGACTTCAGGGAAAGCGGTTAGCTGAACTTGAGTCCTGGAAATGGGAAATACAATGCCTGCACTTTAAAGGAAGGGTTTGGAATATTGGCTGTTTGGAGGGATGTCTAAACTGCCATATCTGAGTGCCTCTGCAAAGACAGTGATTGTGTATGAATGATGGTGTAATTGTTGAATGATGATAAAAGTTTTGTCTTTATTTTTGGGTCACCCTGTCTCGGAGGGAAGCGGCAGATATGATAAAAAAAAAAAGCTGGTATAACATTTTGTCATCTTTAACCCTTTCAAAGTTTGTGCTGTAGATCTACGGCTTTACGTTGAGGGTCCGAACCGTAGATCTACGCCATGAGCTCAGCTCACTCTGGTAAGCTGTGAGTGGTAAATTTGGGCCTAGATATGAGAGAATACATCTATGTGGTATGTGTGCACCACATAAAACAAATCCTGCAGGACACAGTGCATAATGAGAGAAAAAACTGAAACCATAATTTTCGATTAAAACAGCAACTTTGCAGTGTTTTTTCGTATGTTTTTTATAGTTGTATTTGCGATTTCTTGGTCTCATTTGATAGTTTGCAAGATATTTTACAGAAATAGAGATGATTTTTGATTGGCTTTAATACTGAAAATGGCTTGAAACTGAGCTCAAAGTAGCAGAAATGTTAAATTTTTGCTAATGTTCAAGAGTAAACAAATGACCTTACACATCTAATACATGCCAGTTGCTGGGTGTGATATGCATTCACAAATGTGGTGATATTATTTATTCAATTATTACAATATTTCATGACAGTAAGTCTTCTATTTTTTGGTTTGAATAAAAATTCATTATGTGAATAAAAAAATAAAAATGAAATTCATTTGTAAAGCCTGAAAATGTAACTAATAAACAGAGGAAATGTTAGTTTAGTGCCAGGAATACTTGCATTGTTTATTCTGGACCCTATTTTGAAATTGGAACATTTTGAACTTTGCATTAAGTTGGCCAAATTACCAATTTCTGATTGTTGACCTGGCAATTTCTTGTGCTTAATCGATAGAATAGAAGTAATACTAGTGAAATAGCTAAGAATTTGGTCGACTGGAATAATGCAATTGGCCTAAAATGGGAGTCAGAGTTGGCAAAATTGCCGATGCGTAAATATTGCTACACATCAAAATTCGCGAGAGTATAATTTCATCAATTTTCCATCAAATTTCGTACTTTTTGTTTTATTACCTTCAGAAAAAGATTCTCTACCATTTCATGAGAAAAAATAACGAAATTATTTTATGAAAATTCTTGGACCCTGGTGCACACTTCGAAATTTGGCCTCTGTACCCTAAAAGGTTAATATAGTCTTTTATCTTTATTTTTTCTTCTCTCAGGTATTTATAAAGGAAACAGGAAATGTGTAGTTGTGACAAAAGAAACTGTATAGAGTAAATCTTCATTTTGAAAAGATATTCACTCTGAGTAGAGTTTTATCAACTCTTACCTTGGACAACGAAATATGGATCCCAGGTTACAACCTATACAGATGTGACAGAGTGAACAGGCAAAAGGGGGGGGGTTGGCCTGTACATTGCAGAATCACTTGTTTGCACAGAACTGCTTAATGCCTCAAATGACGTAGTGGAAGTTTTAGCAGTAAAGGTCGAGAACCAAAACCTAGTCATTGTGGTAGTCTACAAGCCTCTGGATGCAACATCCCAGCAATTCCAGGAACAGCTGTTAAAAATTGACCACTGTCTGGAAAATCTTCCAGCTCCTGCACCCAACATCTTGCTCCTGGGGGATTTCAACTTAAGGCACCTAAAATGGAGGAATATAGCAAATAATATTGTTGCAGTGGGAAGTACAGTGCCTGCACTCTGAAGGAGGGGTGTTAATGTTGCAGTTTAAAAACTGTAGTGTAAAGCACCCTTCTGGCAAGACAGTGATGGAGTGAATGATGGTGAAAGTTTTTCTTTTTCGGGCCACCCTGCCTTGGTGGGAATCGGCCAGTGTGATAATAAAATAAAATAAAATAATAACACCAGGAGGCAGCTCTGATGAAAACTCACACTCACACGAGCTTTTAAATCTCTGCACAAAATTCAATTTAAACCAGCAAATAATAGAGCCTACTAGACTGGAGAATACACTAGACCTCATCTTCACTAACAATGATGATCTGATAAGAAATGTCACCATATCAAAAACAATATACTCAGATCACAACATAATTGAGGTTCAGACATGTATGCGTGGAGCCCCAGACCGACAAAATGAGACTAGTCACGAGGGAGCATTCACCAAATTCAACTTCAATAACAAAAACATAAAGTGGGACCAAGTAAACCAAGTCCTAACCGATATAAGCTGGGAAGATATACTAAGCAACACAGACCCAAACTTATGCCTAGAACAGATTAACTCGGTGGCACTCGATGTATGCACAAGGCTTATTCCTCTAAGAAAAAGGAGGAGTAGATGTAAAATAGAAAGAGACAGGCGCTCCCTTTACAGGCGACGGAAAAGAATAACAGAGCGGCTAAAAGAGGTCAATATATCTGAAATGCGCAGGGAGACACTGGTCAGAGAAATAGCAAGCATCGAACTTAAGCTAAAAGAATCCTTTAGGAGTCAGGAATCGCGGGAAGAACTAAAAGCCATAAATGAAATCGAAAGAAACCCAAAGTATTTCTTCTCCTATGCCAAATCAAAATCGAGAACAACGTCCAGTATTGGGCCCCTACTTAAACAAGATGGGTCCTACACAGATGACAGCAAGGAAATGAGTGAGCTACTCAAGTCCCAATATGACTCAGTTTTTAGCAAGCCGCTAACCAGACTGAGAGTCGAAGATCAAAATGAATTTTTTATGAGAGAGCCACAAAATTTGATTAACACAAGCCTATCCGACTGCAAGAAGCCCCTATCACGAGCCTTTTCCATCCTATGGAGAGGGAGCATGGACACGGGGGTCGTCCCTCAGTTACTAAAAACAACAGACATAGCCCCACTCCACAAAGGGGGCAGTAAAGCAACAGCAAAGAACTACAGACCAATAGCACTAACATCCCATATCATAAAAATCTTTGAAAGGGTCCTAAGAAGCAAGATCACCACCCATCTAGAAACCCATCAGTTACACAACCCAGGGCAACATGGGTTTAGAACAGGTCGCTCCTGTCTGTCTCAACTACTGGATCACTACGACAAGGTCCTAAATGCACTAGAAGACAAAAAGAATGCAGATGTAATATATACAGACTTTGCAAAAGCCTTCGACAAGTGTGACCATGGTGTAATAGCGCACAAAATGCGCGCTAAAGGAATAACAGGAAAAGTCGGTCGATGGATCTATAATTTCCTCACTAACAGAACACAGAGAGTAGTCGTCAACAGAGTAAAGTCCGAGGCAGCTACGGTGAAAAGCTCTGTTCCACAAGGCACAGTACTAGCTCCCATCTTGTTCCTCATCCTCATATCCGACATAGACAAGGATGTCAGCCACAGCACCGTGTCTTCCTTTGCAGATGACACCCGAATCTGCATGACAGTGTCTTCCATTGCAGACACTGCAAGGCTCCAGGCGGACATCAACCAAATCTTTCAGTGGGCTGCAGAAAACAATATGAAGTTCAACGATGAGAAATTTCAATTACTCAGATATGGTAAACATGAGGAAATTAAATCTTCATCAGAGTACAAAACAAATTCTGGCCACAAAATAGAGCGAAACACCAACGTCAAAGACCTGGGAGTGATTATGTCGGAGGATCTCACCTTCAAGGACCATAACATTGTATCAATCGCATCTGCTAGAAAAATGACAGGATGGATAATGAGAACCTTCAAAACTAGGGAGGCCAAGCCCATGATGACACTCTTCAGGTCACTTGTTCTATCTAGGCTGGAATATTGCTGCACTCTAACAGCACCTTTCAAGGCAGGTGAAATTGCCGACCTAGAAAATGTACAGAGAACTTTCACGGCGCGCATAACGGAGATAAAACACCTCAATTACTGGGAGCGCTTGAGGTTTCTAAACCTGTATTCCCTGGAACGCAGGAGGGAGAGATACATGATTATATACACCTGGAAAATCCTAGAGGGACTAGTACCGAACTTGCACACGAAAATCACTCACTACGAAAGCAAAAGACTTGGCAGACGATGCACCATCCCCCCAATGAAAAGCAGGGGTGTCACTAGCACGTTAAGAGACCATACAATAAGTGTCAGGGGCCCGAGACTGTTCAACTGCCTCCCAGCACACATAAGGGGGATTACCAACAGACCCCTGGCAGTCTTCAAGCTGGCACTGGACAAGCACCTAAAGTCAGTTCCTGATCAGCCGGGCTGTGGCTCGTACGTTGGTTTGCGTGCAGCCAGCAGCAACAGCCTGGTTGATCAGGCGCTGATCCACCAGGAGGCCTGGTCACAGACCGGGCCGCGGGGGCGTTGACCCCCGAAACTCTCTCCAGGTAAACTCCAGGTACCTTTAATGAGTTTTGATAGTTTTTCCACTGCCAGAGCCTGGCCTTGGACCAGACTCATCTGGTGCTTGTCTGGTTAAGCAGGCTGTTGACCTGGACCTGTAATTGGTTTCAGGGGTCACCACCCCCATGACCTGATCACACAACAAGAGAACATTGTGTGTAAATAAAGGTTTGCTCTATGTATAGCATCTTTTCCTCCATGTATTATGGGCAATCTTGCCATCCAATACAAGTGTAGCATTGTCTAAATATAGTTGAGTGAGTCCTGGCTATTTGCCAGTGTTGCTTCTGGACCACACTCCTGTCATGGTGGATCTTACACTCCAACACCTGGTATCTGACAATGATGAGGAAATTCTTGTTATATTATAATTACATTGATTATGTTTTTATTTTTTTAAGTATTGCAATACCTTTCTTTTCAAAGATTCAAAGATATTTTCACTTGTATCTCTAATTAAACAGATTCAAGTTTGTCACTTTACTGTTTTATTGTTATTTAAGCTTTATTCAGTATTCTTTGTTATTTTGTCACTTTATCACTCACTGTTTTAGGTTGTTATTAGCAATGTTTTTATTAATATGAATCTTATTAAGCCAACATGAACCAGTGGTAAGAGAACTTGTCTGCTCATTTTAAGACATGCTTGTTATGGGTTTGAATCCTGCTGTTTTCTCCGCTGTTCAATTTGATTGAATGTACTGAATAGATTCACTATTGTGTTGCATGATGCACAGTGTTTCTGAACAGTTTGTTTGTCTTACCTCATATTTAACAAAGTAACTATGTAAATTTGCAGAAAACACATTTACACTTATATTATGATTTTCATGAATAATAATGATAGAAAAGGATGGGGGGAGGGTGTGAAAGAGGTTTTGTGTGTATGGGGCATGGACATACAGCAGACGTGTGAGCGTGTTAGATAGGAGTGAATGGAAACGTATGGTTTTTGGGACCTGACGAGCTGTTGGAGTGTGAGCAGGGTAATATTTTGTGAAGGGATTCAGGGAAGCCATTTAGCTGGACTTAAGTCTTGGAGGTGGGCAGTACAATGCCTGCACTTTAAAGGAGGGTTTTGGGCTATTGGCTGTTTGGAGTGACATCTAAACTGTCATATCTGGGCACCTCTGCAAAGACAGTGATTATGTATGAGTGATGGTGAAAGTGTTGAATGATGGTGAAAGTGTTTCTTTTTTGGGTCACCCTGCCTCTGTGGGAGACAGCTGATGTGTTTAAAAAATAATAAGACTACTACTACTACTACTACTACTACTACTACTACTACTACTAATAATAATAATACTGTAATAGACTAGGATTTTTTGTATACCAGTTAGTTTCACAGTCATCGCTGTATAATGTACATACAGTAACAATTACTATATTGGTTGACTCTGAAGAATATACAAGTTCCTTCCCAAATATTTTTTTTTTACTTGGTATTTATTTTTAGCAAGGGTAGGGGCAGAGTTGGGGAGATGCCAACTGGCACCCTCTTTTAAAGTGCCACATATTAATATATTTAAAAGTAGCATTGTATAGTTTATCCATATTAAATAATTTTCTGATTACATAGATAGAAAATTAATACAGTATTATCAATGTGAAGTTTAGCATTAGATAAATCTGTATTAATAATAAGACCAATATTTAAAAAATACTTAGAATGTGGTGTTGCTCTTATGACTAGTGAGTGAGTGGATGGGTGTGTAGGGCTGTACATGGTCAGTGTCTTACTTGCTCTAGATGAGCATTGAGCATGTTGCTTCACTCTGTAATATTACTCATAGTGGGCATTTTTGAGTGTCAATGCCAGGCTACAACATATGGCACTTCAAGGACCAAGCATCAGTCTCATCCAAGCTCCAATGCCTGGTCTGGATCGACAAGATATGCGCATTCCAGGACGTCTGTGTCCTCATCATCACGATATGGTTCCTACAGACCTTTAGATGTATACAGAAGTCAGTATGGAACTTATGTTCATTTGAGGAATCATAGCACACTGATTCCTTCATCTGTACAACATCCCGAAAGTTCAACAACCAGTTGGACATTAGATAACACTAGGCAGTATGAAAGCTCAGGGAGACATACGTACTCTGGTTCTGATGATCATATTAGAAGACAGGAAGGGACAAGTCATAACTATGGCAGAACTGTTGCTACCCAAATATCAACAGTTCCCCCTCTGATTGAGTCATCAATTGGTCTCACTCACTACACAACACTGAACAGACATGGCCAAGGCAGGAGTCCCCACCCCATCACATACCCACCTCCTCAGGGGTCACTGTATAGACGATTTGGAAAGAAGGGACAGCGCATAGCTGGAGAAGGATATGGGGAGGCATACCTAGAGTGGTCTGAGTATGGTGTAGGTGAGATATGTATACATATACTGTTTTGTGTAAATATCTTATTTTGCAATCAGTGTATGTAAGAAATATGTGTATCTTTTTCTGCATAGATATGTTGCATATTTTTGTATATATAATAATGTGAGCCTACTGTAAGTGAGGCACATGTGCACATTTTCAAGCATAATTTTTTCTGTTGTATAAAATACATTCAGTAGATAAAGTACAACATATGTTGAATAAGGATGATAAATAACTAAGATCCAGAGCTGAGTTCCTTACAGTTGTGTTGTAGGTTCTTTCTTACATGTTTGTAATTAGCTATAGAAGTATTTTTCTTCAGAAAAATAATACTGACTACTCATTATAACTGTGACATTACTCAAGTCAAGATACTGGATATAACAGTATATCAAATAGATGAATATGTGCAGAGAAATACTGTGATATGTCTGGGATTCAATCCCAGGCCTTCGGAGACCATTGGAAATAAGTCACTTTCTGTGATTTTTTTTTTTGGGGGGGGTTATCCTAGGTAATTTACACTATGTATGATAATTGTACTTATGTGTATCTGTCTTGATAAATTTATTTACTAACTGCAGCTCTCCACAGGAGCAGGGAACTAGAGGCCGGGCATCTTTGTCTGCTACACCACCATGCCACATAACATGGTGGGGTAGTGGACAAAGATGTTAGGTCTCTTGTTTCTTGCTTTTGTCTAGAGGGCTTGGGTTTGAATCCCAGTCATGCCACAGTGTTTCTTAAGGTATATATTGACAAATGTATAAATTAGGTAAATGTAACTTTTAGAAACTTTTTTTTTTTTTTAACATGTGAGCCGTCTCCACACCTCCTCCTAATTTCCATACTACAAATTCTCTGCATAATATTTACACCACACATTTTCCCTTAGACACGACATCTCCATTGCCTCCAGCTACCTCCTTGCTGCAGCATTTACAACCCATGCTTCACACCCATATAAGAGTGTTGGTACCATACTTTCATTCCCTTCTTTGCCTCCATAGATAGTGTTCTTTGCTTCCACAGATACCTCAGTGCTCTACTCACCTTTTTTCCTTCATCAGTTCTATGGTTTACCTCATCCTTCATTAACCCATCCTCTGACAAGTCAACTTGCAAATGTCTGAAAACATTCACTTCTTCCATACTCCCTCCCTCCAATGTGATATCTAATTTTTCTTTATCTAAATCGTTTGATACCCTCATCACCTTACTCTTATCTATATTCACTTTCAAGTTTCTACCTTCACACACCCTTTATTCATATACTTTATTCACCAGAAGCTTTACCATTACAGTGAAAGGAGATAAGCGTGAAGAGATGGTAATCCATTAATTCTTTCTCATAGGATGTACTTGTGATGAGTGTGGCACTCGCAACTGTCAGCACTTCTCTGGTGTATGTGAATGTTACGGTAATGTCATTGGTGACCAGTGTGAGCGATGTGCACCCGACCACTGGGGATTTGCTTCTTGTCAGGTATGAAATGACATTCTACTAGAGATGTCTGCAGGCACATTATGTTTGTTTCATTTACTTATTTTTACAGTTTGATATTATCTAAGAAATAAAGAAAACAAGCAACAGTGGATCTGTAGAAATCTGCAGAATTAAAAATTAGTTTAGTCATTTTTATGAATTGTTTAAATTGGAGAATATTTTTTGGTCTTAGTTATCTTTAATTACAAAAAACATAAGTTCTAAGACTTAATATTTCCATTGTGGTAGTTTTGAAAATTGTAAAGGTTGTTGTTATAGGATTGAAACATGTGTTGATGTCTGTGTGTGACACATCATTTTGAATGCATATCATTGAGCAAAGTAACATTTATGAAGGGATTCAGGGAAACCGGCAGGCCGGACTTGAGTCCTGGAGATGGGAAGTACAGTGCCTGCACTCTGAAGGACGGGTGTTAATGTTGCAGTTTAAAAACTGTAGTGTAAAGCACTCTTCTGGCAAGACAGTGATGGAGTGAATGATGGTGAAAGTTTTTCTTTTTCGGGCCACCCTGCCTTGGTGGGAATCGGCCGGTGTGATAATAAAAAAAAAAAATAATCATTGACCTTCATTGTATGGTGAGTAAGTTTAATAATAATAACTATCAGTCTAAGAGTTATGCAAGTTATTTTGATAAATGTTTGTCAGTGTTTTCATGCTGAATCTCTTAAGAAATGCTTTCAGAATCTACTGAAGGCTATAGCTGTCAGTATCATCTTTGTATGAACCTTATACTTGATTATGAAAATGTTTGGAAAAGAAGAATAAGAATTGCAATACATTCACAAGTAACCCACAAATTGGTGATGATATTTTAGACAACATTTCACTCCAGTATTAAATTGCACAGCAGTGTAAAGCTTCACATGTCATATTGTGAATTACAATGGTCATGGGGCAGTTTTTTGTTAGTTAAAGGGCAGCTTTGCAAAACTGGTTCATTTTACAACTGGTGGATCTTGCTCTCATAGATGTCAGATTTCAAAATAATGGGACTCAAGTTTATTTTGGTATCACAGAAAATATATGCTCCGAGAATTGATAATGAATAATTGTATTATATCTGTACTACTGGTACATAGTCCTTTACTGGGGGTGATCATTCTTTATGGCAGATCTGTACACTTCTTATAATTCTAATAAAAATTATTGTTTGTATTGTTGTGTGTAAATATTAACTATTTTAGTATCTGCAAATACTGTAGTTTATTTTACAGTAAGTTTAGACAGGAAACTACTGTAGGTGTTATAATTGTATTATGTTTGTTTTGGTCATGTATTCAGGGATGTCAGCCTTGCTACTGTGGTATAGCATCATTGAGAAGCCAGTGTGATGAAGGTACAGGACAGTGTGAGTGTAGCAGCGGAGTCACCGGCCAACGCTGTGATCAGTGTATGCCTGGCTTCTGGAACTACACTCAGTATGGCTGCCAAGGTGATCACTTTAACTATCCTGATGACTGGGGCAACACCCCAACAAGCAGATATAAGGAAACCATACCACGAGTAGGGTTTGAACCCGTGATCATCTGTAAAATCTTGCATTTGTGGTCACAGTGGTGCCTATGCTAACCTTCCTATGGTGTAGAAATATACAGTGGTCCCTCACTTTTCGTAGTTCTCGGCAATCGTAAATTTCGCCAATCATAGGGGTATTTTCGTATAAACATGGACTCGCTTTTTATAGGTTGACTCGCAAATAGTAGTTCGTCTGGGACGCATACGCACGGTGTGAGCTGGGGTGGCGTCCCTACCCAGCCAGTCTGGCATTGTTTACCAGTGAGTGAAGGTCCCCTCAAGTGCTCCTACGAAATATTTCATAATATTCCACTCATTTTAGTGCTTGCAATTACTAAATAAGCTACCATGGCTCCAAAGAAAGCTTCTAGTGCCAAGCCTGTGGTAAAGAAGGTGAGAAATATGTACAGTGACAATGTCTTGGGCCATTTTCGGGAAGTGTTAAAGAGACGCCAGAAACAGAGCTCTCTCCACAGTTACTTTGCGAGACAGGACTAGAGTGACTTTCAAGGTGGTCCTAGTGGCATTAAGAAACAGAGAAGAGAAGCAATCCCAGAGAACCAATTGGTACCTGAGGTGTTGCTGGAAGGGGATTCCCCTTCCAAACTGTAAACAATCCAATCTCTCTCCTCCTCCAGTCTCACATACACTAAGAAGAATCTCCAATAAAGGTAAGTGTTATGCTGTTAATGTTTCATTCATCATTTCCCATTGTATTGTTTATGTACTATATGTATATTTCATGTAAAAAATTTTTTTGTTTTAATACTTCTGGGTGTCAGGAACGGATTAATTGTATTTACATTATTTCTTATGGGAAAATTTGATTCGCAAATCGTAAATTTCGTTTATAGTAATGGCTCCAGGAACGGATTAATTACGAAAAACGAGGGACCACTGTACCTAGTTGGATGAATCTTATTGAAGCTAGCTGGCCCAGTGGTTAATGTGATGGTCTGGAGTTTTGAGACGCTCTGATCGCTGGTTCAAACCCCACCCGTGGTATGGTTTGTTTGTAATCATGTCATTACGATTTCATAAGTCAAGATATAAAGCTAAGGTGTGAAATTTATTGAGCTCACACCTGTACAAAATAGTGTGTTCATTACATGCCTTCATCTATCATTTTATGCACTTTGTGTTGACTTGATGTGTATGCATTTACTTTTTAATCGTTTATTGGTGAATAATGTCTTGAATAATTTTGTTAGGTGTTACAAAAAATGCAATTCTAAAAGCTTAGAGATCTCCAGTGAATACTAGAAAGGACTGCCCTTCTAGCATCCAGCCCATTACTGGGTTTTTGTAACAATTAGTCAGTATCCTTGTCCAATTATCCATTAGAATTCAGTATGATTCAATAGTGCTTCAGGATTACAACTGGTAGGCTACTAACTAGAGAAATTAAAATTTAATAAATTTATTAAGTATAGTCTAGAGGTATATTATCAAAATAAATTAAATTAATCAATTCAAACAAATTAATAATAATCACTTCTCTCGTGTACAATATTATTGTGCTGAAAGCACATATCACATATATAAGTCTTAAGTACCGTCTGGTACATTAACATTTTATAATACAATATACAAGTAAGTGTGTGTATGTGTGTAAGTCCTCTAAGTAGTTCGCTATGTCTCACGACTCGACTAGACTTAAACAAGTGACTGACAAAGTCCTCAAATAAACTAACTTCTTGACCAACTGGCAATCAGAACAGTCTGCTTGAACAACTTACAAAAAAAAAAATTAATTCATAAACGAATCTACTCCTACCTTATCTCCCAAAACATACTCAACCCCTGCCAATTTGGATTCAGGCCATAGCTAATATGCTAGAACATATATACACTGCAATAGAGAAAAAAGAAGTCTGCTTCATTGACTTACGTAAAGCTTTTGATACAGTTAACCAGACTTGCTCCACGTAAAATTGTCAACTATGGTATAGATAACTACCTCAAGTCATACCTCAGCAACAGAAGCCAATATGTGTATGCAAATGGGACAAACTCTTCTGCACAACCAATTACAGTTGGTGTCCCACAGGGAAGTGTCCTTGGCCCTCTTCTCTTTCTCCTATACATAAATGACCTACCAAATGCTTCGCAATTACTCAAACCCACACTATTTGCAGATGACACTACATACGTCTTCTCCCACCCGAGCCCAGTCACGCTAGCCAATACTGTAAATACAGAATTACAGAAAATATCTACCTGGATGAGGACTAACAAACTTACACTAAACATTGAACAGACAATAATGGGGCTCAACAACAAGTAACCATCTCAGACCACTAATTACCCAACAAAAAGCTGCAGTTAGAATGATAACAAATTCTCACTATAGTAAATATAAAAGAAACACTACCTGTTTATAAATTCAAGTCTCTTCTCAAAGATCACTTACTCACCCAAAACCAAATAAATACTGAATAACTGGTTAAACCTAAAACCCAATCTAACTTTATTATTTTTTAAATACACTACCTAACAGACCATCAGCAGATCCTCCACAAAAGTCACAAAACTCCCATACTACTGAATCTAAGTTCAGCATAAGAAAATCCCTGACTGTGACAGTACACAGAAACCAGTACAAATTAGGTCAGAAGCTACAGCTCAGGACCTGAGTTGCTCAGAGTGTCTAAGAGACACACAACCTCAGTACAACGTCGAAAATCACTAAGTCTATCCAAAGTTCTGTGAACAGTCTCCAGAACTAACAGGAATAATGAGACAAGACGATCTTCCAGCAAGGGCCAATGAGGTAGAATTAGGCACTTCTTGTCAGGAATACGTCCAACCACCAAGAGAGTCTAGACCAGACTGAATACTTCAGGCGAGGTGTGGACACCCCCCCTCGATCACGTGATAGCTCTGCGGACAGCTGCAGCTCAGCAACAGAAGCCGGCAGAGTAACGAGCAAAGAGCGATAATTACAGTAGTTAGACAATCAAGACTTGAACTTTGAGCACATAATATATGTGTTACATCCTACCTAACAAAATAACTAAGTCAAATAATAATATAAAGCAATACATTTACGATTTAGCTATTATCGCAAATATAAGCAATATAAAATTATATGAAAAGGTAATAATTATATATATACATATTAATCATTGCAACCCATTCAGGGGTTGCAACATTAGGTCTACTGGAATATTTTACTATTGGAGTTTTCTGAGGTAGTTGAAAGTTGTGTAAATAAAAAAAAAGATGTAGTAGAGGCAATGGAATCCTTCTAACCCTTAAACTGTCCAAATAAATTTACGTTCACATGCGTAGTGCTCCAAAAGTAGATCTTCGTTTTTTTACACGTTTTCAAATATAAAAAAAAAAAAGTAGATAAAAGTTTTTTTTACACCTTTTCAAATGTAAAGAAAAAAAAAGATCTACGTTTTTTTACATACTTTCAAATGTTGAAAAAACGTAGATCTACGTTTGGACAGTTTAAGGGTTAAAGAAGGGAAAATATTGACAGCAAGGAAATGAGTGAGCTACTCAAGTCCCAATATGACTCAGTTTTTAGCAAACCGCTAACCAGACTGAGAGTTAAAGATCAAAATGAATTTTTTATGAGAGAGCCACAGAATTTGGTTAACACAAGCCTATCCGATGTTATCCTGACGCCAAATGACTTTGAACAGGCGATAAATGACATGCCCATGCACTCTGCCCCAGGGCCAGACTCATGGAACTCCGTGTTCATCAAGAACTGCAAGAAGCCCCTATCACGAGCCTTTTCCATCCTATGGAGAGGGAGCATGGACACGGGGGTCGTCCCACAGTTACTAAAAACAACAGACATAGCCCCACTCCACAAAGGGGGCAGTAAAGCAACAGCAAAGAACTACAGACCAATAGCACTAACATCCCATATCATAAAAAGCTTTGAAAGGGTCCTAAGAAGCAAGATCACCAGCCATCTAGAAACCTATCAGTTACACAACCCAGGGTAACATGGGTTTAGAACAGGTCGCTCCTGTCTGTCTCAACTATTGGATCACTACGACAAGGTCCTAGATGCACTAGAAGACAAAAAGAATACAGATGTAATATATACAAACTTTGCAAAAGCCTTCGACAAGTGTGACCATGGCGTAATAGCGCACAAAATGCGTGCTAAAGGAATAACAGGAAAAGTCGGTCGATGGATCTATAATTTCCTCACTAACAGAACACAGAGAGTAGTCGTCAACAGAGTAAAGTCCGAGGCAGCTACGGTGAAAAGCTCTGTTCCACAAGGCACAGTACTTGCTCCCATCTTGTTCCTCATCCTCATGTCCGACATAGACAAGGATGTCAGCCACAGCACCGTGTCTTCCTTTGCAGATGACACCCGAATCTGCATGACAGTGTCTTCCATTGCAGACACTGCAAGGCTCCAGGCGGACATCAACCAAATCTTTCAGTGGGCTGCAGAAAACAATATGAAGTTCAACGATGAGAAATTTCAATTACTCAGATATGGTAAGCACGAGGAAATTAAATCTTCATCAGAGTACAAAACAAATTCTGGCCACAAAATAGAGCGAAACACCAACGTCAAAGACCTGGGAGTGATTATGTCGGAGGATCTCACCTTCAAGGACCATAACATTGTATCAATCGTATCTGCTAGAAAAAATGACAGGATGGATAATGAGAACCTTCAAAACTAGGGAGGCTAACTCATGATGACACTCTTCAGGTCACTTGTTCTATCTAGGCTGGAATATTGCTGCACACTAACAGCACCTTTCAAGGCAGGTGAAATTGCTGAACTAGAAAATGTACAGAGAACCTTCACGGCACGCATAACGGAGATAAAACACCTCAATTACTGGGAGCGCTTGAGTTTCCTAAACCTGTATTCCCTGGAATGCAGGCGGGAGAGATACATGATTATATACACCTGGAAAATCCTAGAGGGACTAGTACCAAACTTGCACACGAAAATCACTCACTACGAAAGCAGAAGACTTGGCAGATGATGCAACATCCCCCCAGTGAAAAGCAGGGGTGTCACTAGCATGTTAAGAGACCATACAATAAGTGTCAGGGGCCCGAGACTGTTCAACTGCCTCCCAGCATACATAAGGGGGATTACCAATAGACCCCTGGCAGTCTTCAACCTGGCACTGGTCAAGCACCTAAAGTCGGTTCCTGACCAGCCGGGCTGTGGCTCATACGTTGGTTTGCGTGCAGCCAGCAGTAACAGCCTGGTTGATCAGGCTCTGATCCACCAGGAGGCCTGATCACAGACCACGCCGCGGGGGGCGTTGACCCCTGGAACTCTCTCCAGGTAAACTCCAGAGGGTGACCCTTGCTATTTTGAGAACTGTAGGGAAGGTAGAGGATTCTATGGATATGTTAAAGAGTGTTGCAATGATTGGTGATAGCACTTGTGACAGTTTTTTGTTGATAATACGGGAGACTTCAGTAGGGTTAGTCGGAGCTAGGAACAGTGTGTTCGGGTAGTTGCCAGTGAGGTAGTCATTGGGTGGGGTATCTGAGCTTGGGATTTTATTGGCAAGGTTTTTTCCTATAGTGGAAAAGAAATTATTGAGTCTGTTTGCTGTTTCAGTTGGTGGGAGTTGGGGTTCATCTGGTTTTGTTAATTTAATTTCACTATTTTGTGATATCTTTTTTGTTCCTAGAATTTCTGATAGGTTTTCCAGGTCTTTTTTATGTCACCTCATAAGTTGGATAATCTGTTCTCATAATACAATTTTTTAGCCCTTCTTATAAGGCTGGTTTGTTTGATCTCTGGTTATGTAACTCATTCTGTACTGTTTTTCATATAGGTGCTTTCTATTTATGGATTTGAGGATGCTGGGTGTTAGCCAGGGACTGTTCAGTCTCTTAGCTATCATCTGTTTAGTTTTTTTGGGGCAGTGCTTGTTATAGAGGTATTCGGTCTTTTTTAGAAAGTTATTAATACATTCATCAATATCTGTATAGATTTTTAGCTCAGTGTGCCAGTCAATGTTTGTCACTGCTGCTGTGAAGTTATTAATGGCTGCCTCATTGTGAAGTCTGAAAGTGACTTTAGTAGTGTCTTGAGGTAATTTGCCAAGATTTGTTAAGAGGAAGCTAGGGTAGTGATCTGTGGTATTATCTGTGATTATGCTTGATTTTAAAGGGGATATGGTGTTGGTCCAGATGTGGTCTAGTAGGGAAACACTAGTCTCTGTAACTCTTGTAGGTTTTGTTACTGTTGGTAGCAACATGCAGTTACTCATAGTGTTTGTGAATTCAGTAACGTGTGGGTCCTGGTCTTGCAGAAGATTTATATTGAAGTCACCTGAGAGTAGTAAGTGATCTTTGTTCATGCATGCATCAGTTATCATACTTCCTAGGTTTTCACTAAAACGGCTAATGTTTGACTTTGGTACTCTGTAGATGTTTATCACTGTGAGAGGTTTTTGTAGGTATTTGAATTTAGCTATTATATATTCTCCATGTTCATCCCTTGTGCAAGTATTAGTGATACATTCTAGTTGGTCTGAGTAGTATATAGCTGTGCCATCCCCTTGTTGATCTGGCCTACAGTTGTGTATGGCTGTGTAACCAGGAATGGCATAGACATCCGTAGTATCAGGCTTTAGCCAGGTTTTGGTGAGAGTAATGATGGATATACTGGCATGCAGGGAATTTAGTAATGCTATGAGGTCATCGTAATGTTTACTTAAAGATCTGATGTTGTAGTTAAAGACAGTTATGTTGTTGTTGGCTCTTGGGAAGTGCCTTTGATTGTTCTGCTGTGTAGTAATTACAGTTACTGTTTGATTCATTGAAGTCATTCAATAAGAGGTTGGTATCAGGATCAATGCTTGTTATCATAAGATTTATAGTGAATCTATAGTTAGAATTAAGTATAAGACAAAGTAAATATTGCATGTTTATGAGACAGAAAATGGACACCAGCAATCCTACCATCATGTAAAACAATTACAGGCTTTCGTTTTACACTCATTTGGCAGGACAGTAGTACCTTCCTGGGCAGTTGCTGTCTACCAACCTACTACCTAGCATACATATATATATATATATATATATATTTTTTTTTCAACAAGTCGGTTGTCTCCCACCGAGGCAGGGTGACCCAAAAAAGAAAGAAAATCCCCAAAAAGAAAATACTTTCATCATCATTCAACACTTTCACCACACTCACACATTATCACTGCTTTTGCAGAAGTGCTCAGAATACAACAGCTTAGAAGCATATACGTATAAAGATACACAACATATCCCTCCAAACTGCTAATATCCCTAACCCCTCCTTTAAAGTGCAGGCATTGTACTTCCCATTTCCAGGACTCAAGTCCGACTATATGAAAATAACCGGTTTCCCTGAATCCCTTCACTAAATATTACCCTGCTCACACTCCAACAGATCGTCAGGTCCCAAGTATCATTCGTCTTCATTCACTCCTATCTAACATGCTCATGCACGCTTGCTGGAAGTCCAAGCCCCTCGCCCACAAAACCTCCTTTACCCCCTCTTTCCAACCCTTTCGAGAACGACCCCTACCCCTCTTTCCTTCCCCTATAGATTTATATGCTTTCCATGTCATTCTACTTTGATCCATTCTCTCTAAATGACCAAACCACCTCAACAACCCCTCTTCTGCCCTCTGACTAATGCTTTTATTAACTCCTTTATATAAAGGGACTATACATGCTCTCCGCCAATCCCTAGGTACCTTCCCCTCTTTCATACATTTATTAAACAAAAGTACCAACCACTCCAACACTATATCCCCCCCTGCTTTTAACATTTCTGTCATGATCCCATCAGTTCCAGCTGCTTTACCCCCTTTCATTCTACGTAGTGCCTCACGTACCTCCACCACACTTACAGTCTGCTCTTCTTTACTCCTAAAAGATGGTATACCTCCCTGGCCAGTGCAATGTAAAAAGAGAGCAAATTAGAGAGTGGGTGAGATGTTATCAACAAATTTTGTTGAAAATAAGAAAAAGTTTTGGAGTGAGATTAACAAGTTAAGAAAGCCTAGAGAACAAATGGATTTGTCAGTTAAAAATAGGAGAGGAGAGTTATTAAATGGAGAGTTAGAGGTATTGGGAAGATGGAGGGAATATTTTGAGGAATTGTTAAATGTTGATGAAGATAGGGAAGCTGTGATTTCGTGT
The DNA here is from genome assembly GCF_038502225.1 of Cherax quadricarinatus. Classification (NCBI taxonomy): domain Eukaryota; kingdom Metazoa; phylum Arthropoda; class Malacostraca; order Decapoda; family Parastacidae; genus Cherax; species Cherax quadricarinatus. Next base: position 17,414,517 of record NC_091374.1, read on the forward strand.
ATAGGGCAAGGAGGAACAACATCTTGTAGGAGTGAGGAAGAGCCAGTTGTGAGTGTGGGGGAAGTTCGTGAGGCATTAGGTAAAATGAAAGGGGGTAAGGCAGCCAGGATTGATGGGATAAAGATAGAAATGTTAAAAGCAGGTGGGGATATAGTTTTGGAGTGGTTGGTGCAATTATTTAATAAATGTATGGAAGAGGGTAAGGTACCTAGGGATTGGCAGAGAGCATGCATAGTTCCTTTGTATAAAGGCAAAGGGGATAAAAGAGAGTGCAAAAATTATAGGGGGATAAGTCTGTTGAGTGTACCTGGCAAAGTGTATGGTAGAGTTATTATTGAAAGAATTAAGAGTAAGACAGAGAATAGGATAGCAGATGAACAAGGAGGCTTTAGGAAAGGTAGGGGGTGTGTGGACCAGGTGTTTACAGTGAAACAGTATTTAGATAAGGCTAAAGAGGTCTTTGTGGCATTTATGGATTTGGAAAAGGCGTATGACAGGGTGGATAGGGGGGCAATGTGGCAGATGTTGCAGGTGTATGGTGTAGGAGGTAGGTTACTGAAAGCAGTGAAGAGTTTTTACGAGGATAGTGAGGCTCAAGTTAGAGTATGTAGGAAAGAGGGAAATTATTTCCCAGTAAAAGTAGGCCTTAGACAAGGATGTGTGATGTCACCGTGGTTGTTTAATATATTTATAGATGGGGTTGTAAGAGAAGTAAATGCGAGGGTCTTGGCAAGAGGCGTGGAGTTAAAAGATAAAGAATCACACATAAAGTGGGAGTTGTCACAGTTGCTCTTTGCTGATGACACTGTGCTCTTGGGAGATTCTGAAGAGAAGTTGCAGAGATTGGTCGATGAATTTGGTAGGGTGTGCAAAAGAAGAAAATTGAAAGTGAATACAGGAAAGAGTAAGGTTATGAGGATAACAAAAAGATTAGGTGATGAAAGATTGGATATCAGATTGGAGGGAGAGAGTATGGAGGAGGTGAATGTATTCAGATATTTGGGAGTGGACGTGTCAGCGGATGGGTCTATGAAAGATGAAGTGAATCATAGAATTGATGAGGGGAAAAGGGTGAGTGGTGCACTTAGGAGTCTGTGGAGACAAAGAACTTTGTCCTTGGAGGCAAAGAGGGGAATGTATGAGAGTATAGTTTTACCAACGCTCTTATATGGGTGTGAAGCATGGGTGATGAATGTTGCAGCGAGGAGAAGGCTGGTGGCAGTGGAGATGTCATGTCTGAGAGCAATGTATGGTGTGAATATAATGCAGAGAATTCGTAGTTTGGAAGTTAGGATGAGGTGCGGGATTACCAAAACTGTTGTCCAGAGGGCTGAGGAAGGGTTGTTGAGGTGGTTCGGACATGTGGAGAGAATGGAGCGAAACAGAATAACTTCAAGAGTGTATCAGTCTGTAGTGGAAGGAAGGCGGGGTAGGGGTCGGCCTAGGGAAGGTTGGAGGGAGGGTTTGACAAGGTTAGGTTAAGGATCCCTATCTTTATTGACTAGCTATTTACAAGTTAAGGATTCCTAACTTTATTGACAAGCTAAGAACTGTTACCTACATCAGCTCATTTGAAAGCATTTTTATTGTTATGAAACAAATATTTTTATTATGAAACATACAAGTAGGAAACAGGATGACGTTGGAGCCGTCTGTGGACCAGCATTTTCATTTGATCAACTGACTTTATCTCGTTGACATCATAATGCTGTAGAAATGTGTTCCTTACTCGAGTTATCCTGGGGATAAATGTGGATAAAGCTATCAGTTTCTCTTCACTGATGACACTACTTTTGGGAGACTTGGAAGAGAAGCTGCAAAGTTTGGTGGTAGAATTTTCTTGAATTTGTAAACAAGAAGTTGAAAGTTAACACAAACAAAGTCAAAGCTGTTGCATTCATTCAATTTTTAATATTATCTTATTTACTCTTTTTTTTTTACAATATTATTCAAATACTTCTAGTTCTTAATGATTTAATTTATTGCAGAGTGTACATGTCGTGAAGGATTCAGTGTGGGTGTTGGTTGTGATCCTCGTACTGGTCAGTGTCAGTGTTTACCAGGTGTGATAGGAACAAACTGTGAAGGTTGTCCCTATAGGTAATGTTCCAATATAGTTATGTATTTTAACTGTAAATGCTAGATACAGCATACTGTGTAAGTGTCCCTGGCTTTATGATGTAGATGATTTCCAGGACCAGTGTATGGAATTAACAACAGAAACTGGGCATCACATAATAGCCAATTTATATGAAACAAGCTGAATAAAATATTTGCATTAATGTATTGTATTTTCCATAATTTTGGATTAGAAGGCTGCCCAGTTCATGGTCCTTCCAGTTCTTATAGGACAAGAGATTTAGATAATAAATTTATTAAAATTCTGAATTCCTAGCATTAAGTACTGGTGTATGTTTGATTTTTTTTTTTTTTTACATTTTAGTTTCTTCAACCAGCAGATTGTTTATATTTTTCAGATGGGTCTTGGTTGATGGTGTTGGCTGTCATGAGTGTGAAGAGTGTGTTCATGCTCTGCTTGACACCACAGATCAGCTGTCATGGCTTATTCAACCTACTATTACTGAGTTTGAGGTAAATAACCATAAGAATCTTTCCTCCGTAAGCCATGCGTGTTATAGAAGTCGTCTAAAATGCTGGGAGTAATTGACTAGTAACCCCTTTTCTCGTATAGCTTACTAAAAATAAGAAGAAAACCATCGAAGTGGGATGTTTGAATTTGCATGGATGTAGTGCGAATGATAAGAGATATGATAAGAGAATATGATAAAAGAATGATATGGTAAGAGAATGATAGAATGATAAGAAAGAATTTTTTTTTTTTTTAACATGTCGGCCATTTCCCACCAAGGCAAGGTTACCCAAAAAGAAAGAAAAAACTGTCATCATTCAACACTTTCACCATCATTCATACATAATCACTGTCTTTGCAGAGGTGCTCAGATACGACAGTTTACATGTCTCTCCAAACAGCCAATATCCCAAACTACCACCTCCTTTAAAGTGCAGGTATTGTACTGCCCACCTCCAGGACTCAAGTCTGACTAGCCAGTTACCCTGAATCTCTTCACAAAATATTACCCTACTCACACTCCAACAGCTTGTGAAGTCCCAAAAATCATTTGTCTCCATTCATTCCCATCTAACATGCTCAAGCACACAAGCCCCTCGCCCACAAAACCTCCTTTACCCCCTTTCTCCAATCTTTCCTAGGATGACCCCTACCCTGCCTTCCTTTCCCTACAGATTTATCTGCTAAGGAGGGGTTGTTGAGATAGTTTGGGTTTGTAGAGAGGATGAAGAAGATAGGTTTACAAAGTAAGTGTATAAATCTGGAGTGGAAGGTAAGAGGGGCAGGGATTATCCCAGGCAGGGGGGGAAACAAGAAGCTTTGAGTTTTAGGGTCTTGAGCATCCACACACTCCTACCCAAAATGCTCTCACGAGTATTTTAGGTAGCAGTGTGTGGAGACATGTTTTTTAATGGATGTGCTGTTGGAGTGTGAGTAGAGTAACTTTTATGAAGGGATTCATGGAAAACTGGCAAACTGGATTTGAGTTCTTGAGGTGGGAAAGGCAGCACCTATCTGGGAGTGAACTTGTCATCAGCCGGGTCTATGAAAGATTAGGTGAACCATAGAATTCTGGGGTGGGGGAGGGGAGGTGAATGGTGCATTGAGACATCTCAGGAGGCAAAGAATTTTATCCCTAGAGGCAGAATGTGCCAGATTTTATTGGTACCTGCTGGAGGAAGTGGACATGTCATATCTAAGGGCAGTGTGTGGTGTGAATATTATGTAGAGAATTTATAGTTTAGAGATTGGAAAGAGTGGTTACCAAAAGTATTACTCAGCTGAAGGAGGGTTGTTGAAGTGTTGCTTATTTAGAGAGGATGGAGCAAAATAGGGTGACTAGAAGGGTGTATAAATTTGGGGTGGAGGGCAGGAGGAATATGGGTCATCCTGTGAAATTTGGGTGGGAGGGGGTAAAGGTTTTGTGTGCAAGGGGCTTAGATATCTAACTGGCATTTGTGAGTGTATTAGACAGGAGTGAGTGGAGGCAAGTTGGTTTTATGATTTGACATTATGTTGGAGTGTGAGCAAGATAGCATTTATGAATGGATTCAGGAAAACCAGTTAACTGGACTTGAGTTCTGGAGATAGGCATAAAACTTTCACTTTGAAAGAAGGGTGGGGATGTTACAATATGGAGGGTCATCTGAATTGTGATCTCATCATCCTTCTGGCAAGACAATGATTGAATGAGTGATGGTGAAAGTGTTTCTATTTTTTTGACTCTCCCTTCCACTGTGGGAGAGGTTAGGTTAGGTAAGGTTCGTCAGGAAACAGGACAAATGTTTCCTGACGCAGGTCTTAGTCAGATGATGACCCGCCTTTGGAGCTTTGGGTCATCTGACCAAGGCCTTCCACTGGCTTACCGGTCCACCCCTTTAAAAATTATGGTCATTTATAACCATTGTTTTTTTTTATACTGTGGGAGATAGCATTAAAATCCCCAACCACAAGTGCTCTCACACTTGGTTCAAAACTCCCCATGCATTCACTCAACATTTCCCAAAATCTCTCTCTCTCTCCTCTATACTTCTCTTTCCCAGGTGCATATACGCTTACTATAACCTACTTCACATCCAACCTTTATTTTACTCCACATAATCCTTGAATTAATACTTATATAGTCCCTCTTTTTCTGCCATAGCTTATCCTTCAACATTACTGCTACTCCTTCTTTAGCTCTAACTATTTGAAACCCCTGACCTAATCCCATTTATTCCTCTCCACTGAAACTCACCCACCCCCTTCAGCTTTGTTTCACTTAAAGCCAGGACATCCAGCTTCTTCTCATTCATAACATCCACAATCATCTCTTCCTTATCATTTGCACAAAATCCATGCACATTCAGACTTCCCACTTTGACAATTTTCTTCTTATTCTTTTTAGTAATTATTACAGTAAAAGGGGTTACTAGCCCACTGTTCCCGGCATTTTAGTTGACTTTTACAACGCACATGGCTTACGGAGGAAAGATTCTTATTCCACTTCCCCATGGATATAAAACTAAAAGTAATAAGAACAAGAACTAAGATAAAATCAAAGAAAACTCAGATGAGTGTGTATAAATAAATGTGTACATGTATGTTTGGTGTGACCTAAGTGTAAGTAGAAGTAGCAAGACGTACCTGTAATCTTGCAAACAAATGAGATACAATTCTCCAGATCAAGAGCAAGAGCCCCTCACCAGCATCAAGGAACCTCCCTTGAGGCCTGCTTGCTAAAGGAAATTTTGCTCGTGTATGGAAACGAAAAATCAACAGAGCGGCTGCTTGTATTTGGAAAAACTTGCACGTCGATGTGCTCGCAGGAGGTGGTTCCACTGTACTTGTTTACAGATGACTTCAACTAATGACAGCCTCTCTGACCAGTATGCCTACCTGAATAATGTATATTAGAGCTGATTTCCTCTATTCTGATTATAATACAGTGGGCCCTCGACCAACGATATTAATCCGTTCCTGAGAGCTCATCGTTAGTTGAAATTATTGTTAGTCGAGTTATTTCCCCATAAGAAATAATGGAAATCAAATTAATCTGTTCCTGACGCCCCAAAGTATTGAAAAAAAACTTTTTTTACCACATGAAATATTAATTTTAATACACACAAACTGAAGAAGACATGTACAGTTACATGACACTTACCTTTATTGAAGATCTGGTGATGACTGATGAGATGGGAGGAGGGGAATGTGGATGGTGATAGTGTTTAGAAGGGGAATCCCCTTCCATTAGGACTTGAGGTGTCAAGTCCTTTTCCGGGGTTACTTCCCTTCTTCTTTTAATGCCACTAGGACCAGCTTGAGAGTCACTGGACCTCTGTCGCACAACATCTGTCCATAGAGCTCTGTACCTCCCATTCCTTTACGATTTGTCTAAAATGGGCCACAACATTGTCATTGTAATAGTCACCAGCACGGCTTGCAGTAGCTGTGTTAGGGTGATTTTCATCCATAAAGGTTTGCAGTTCAACCCACTTTGCACACATTTCCCTAATCTTTGAAGTAGGCACAATGGATTCCACAACTGGCATAGGCATCTCAGGGTTAGCCCCAAACCCTTCAAAATCTTTCTTAATTTCCATACTAATTCTCACCCTTTTTATCACAGGGATGGCACTAGAAGCTTTCTTGGGGCCCATGGTGACTTATTTTGCAGGTGCAATCACTAAAAACGCTGTGATAATATGAAATGTTCCTATTGTATGTTTGGATGCGACCTAGGTGGCTGGCTTGTAAACACTGCGCAGGCCACACGTGGACGTGTCTCGAGCAGAACGAATCGCGTTGGTCGAGTTTTTTAGCGCTAGTCGAGGCAAAAATTTTGCATTAAAAGTATCGCTAGTCGGATTTAACATACGATGCCATCATTGGTCAAGGGTCCACTGTATATAGTGCATTACTGTATATACGTACATTTAAAAATATACCAGAAATGTTATAAATGGTGTGAAAGTGACATTAAAACACTATCAAAGATGACTTAAGAAATCGTAATGACACGATTGCAAATAAACCATACCCCCGGCCGGGATTGAACCCGCGGTCATAGAGTCTCAAAACTCCAGCCCGTCGCGCTAACCACTAGACCAGCTAGCCACAATAAGATTCATCCAACTAGGTATATTTCTACACCATAGGAAAGTTAGCACAGGCACCTCTGTGACCACAAATGCAAGTTTTTACAGACGAATCTCCAGCTAGCGTGGCCGTGACGAACTCTAGCTCAAGTTCGTCACGGCCACGCTAGCTGGAGATTCGTCTGTAAAAACTTGCATTTGTGGTCACAGAGGTGCCTGTGCTAACTTTCCTATGGTGTAGAAATATACCTAGTTGGATGAATCTTATTGTGGCTAGCTGGTCTAGTGGTTAGCGCGACGGGCTGGAGTTTTGAGACTCTATGACCGCGGGTTCAATCCCGGCCGGGGGTATGGACTATCAAAGATGGTTGACACAAGCCCAGTACCATTATAGTACTCTTCTCACTTAGCGACGAATTCGTTTACAGACTACGTCTGTAAACGAATTCGAAGGTTTTGTCTATATTGAGAGTGCGTTTGTTGGTCGTCATCCAGTTTGATATTTCACGTAGCTCGATGTTTACAGTGTTACTAAGTATAGCCGGGTTTGGGTGGGAGAAGACATAAGTGGTGTCATCTGCGAATAGAACTGTTTTAAGGAGTTGCGATGCGTTTGGGAGGTCATTGTTGTAAATAAGAAAGAGTAGAGGACCTAGGACACTTCCCTGTCGCACTCCAACAACTACAGGCTGAGTATTGGAAGTCACACCATTTGTGTGCACATACTGGTGTCTTCCACTAAGATAAGATTTTAGGTAGTTGAGCTAGTGTCTTCTGACCCAGTAATGCTTTAGTTTTAGTTGCAAGATATTGTGGTTGACTGTATGAAATGCTTTCTGTAGGTCTATGGAGAGCCCCAGAGGATATTCATCTCTGTTAATTGCTGTATATAGTAATTCGAGCATCTGAATAATTGCATCATTCATGCTTTTTTTTTTTTTTTGCCTAAACCCAAACTGGCAGGGGTTCAATATGTTATGGGATAGGAGGTAGGAGTAGATTTATTTATGTATTATATTTTTGAAGATTTTTGAGAGCAAAGGCAAGTTAGATATTGGTCTGTTATTTAGTTATGTAGGATTGCCTCCTTTGTGGATCAGGGTGACCCTTGCTGTCTTAAGTATGGATGAGAATTTAGAAAATTCAACAGATTTGTTAAATAGTGTTGCAATAATGGGGGACAGCACATGATTAGCTTTTTTGTCTTTGCTTTGAATTTTTACCAATAAAACTTCAACATTATGTATATGTTTTGTATTTTAATAACAGACTGCAGCATACAGTTATTTCCTGCATCAAAGACTGGGTGTGATCAACTCCACAGTATTTGAACTTAGGCCTCAAGTTAATCTGATGGACTTGACCGAGGCTGAAACGTCAACTCTTCAGGACCCCTTAAGCGTTATAGTGAGAGAAGCACAAGCACTTTCTGCACATGTGAGTACCTACCACAGAAACAATAATATACATGTATTTTAAAGTGAAAAAATTAATCCCAAATGGACAGAAATTAAAACACAAAATGGAAAGAATCTGTAAATTTTGCTTTCTTGTCAAAGATCCTCTTTATACAGTTATATATTTTCTGTCCATGTGGAATTTAGCTTTTCAGTAATAGTTGTTTGAGTCATACATCAAAATATATATTGAAACTAAAATAAAACAATCGATTAGTAATCTTAGGACAGATACACTATTAGTCATTCAGTTGTAGTTCAGATGGCCCTCTGAATTGCAACATCTTCACCCTTCTATTGGAGGGATTAATTCCTGTTCTCTGGTCTCTGGTTTTATCAATTGTAGTTTTGAATCCATGTATATTGTGTGCTTCCACTTCACCTAGCTCATAATAAATTTATACTACTCCAACACTGAAAAATTACTTTCTCATATCCTTGTGGTTTGTGTGTGTTTTCAGCCTCCATTGGTGCCTCATGTAATCCTCCTCATGTCATATAGTCTGTTCTTGTCTACCCTGTAAAAACCCCAGAGTGTTCTGTTCATTAACTAAACATGGTTCATGTATTGGTGTTATCTGCCTTTCCACTTTGTATACTCTCTGACTATGGGTATATGAGAAGAATATATAGTAGGGTGTAAGGTGATGATGGTGTCAAACAAGTTAGGTAAGGAAAAATTGGATATCAGATTGGAGTGAGGCAGTTTGGAGGAAATGAATGTGTTCACACATTTAGGAGAAGACTTGTCAGCAGATGGGTACATAAAAGATGAGGTAACCCATAGAATTGATAAAGGGAAAAAGGTGGGTGGTGCATTGAGGTATCTGTGGAGACAAAGAACATTACCCATGGAAGCAAAGAAAGGAATATATGAGAGTATAGTGGTACCAACACTCCTATATGGGTGTGAGGCATGAGTTGTAAATGTTGCAGCGAGAAGGAGGCTGGAGGCAGTGGAGATGTCGTGTCTAAGGGCAATGTGTGGTTTTACCTGGACAGGATTTCAGGGGTCAATGCCCCTGCGGCCCGGTCTGAGACCAGGTCTCATGGTGGATCAGGGCCTGATCAGCCAGGCTGGTGTAAATATTATGCAGAAAATTCATAGTTTGGAGATTAGGAGGAGGTGTGGAGTTAATAAAAGTATTATCCAGAGAGCTGAGGAGGGGTTGAGGTGGCTTGGTCATTTAGAGAGGATGGAGCAAAATAGGATGACTTGGAGGGTGTATAAATCTGTAGTGGAGGGAAGGAAGGGTAGGAGTCATCCTAGGAAAGGATGGAGGGAAGGGGTAAAGGAGGTTTTTGTGTGCAAGGGGGTTGGACATACAGCAGGCTTCTATGAGCATATTTGATAGGAGTGAATGGAGACAAACAGTTTTTGGGACCTGATGAGTTGTTGGAGTGTGAGTAACATTTATGAAGGGATTCAGGGAAACTGGTTAGCTGGACTTGTGTCCTGGAGGTGAGAATTACAGTGCCTGCACTCTAAAGGAGGGGGTTGGAATATTTTGCTGTTTAGAGTGGCATGGGGGTCGTCCCACAGTTACTAAAAACAACAAACATAGCCCCACTCCACAAAGGAGACAGTAAAGCATTAGCAAAGAACTACAGACCGATAGCACTAACATCCCATGTCATAAAAATCTTTGAAAGGGTCCTAAGAAGCAAGATCGCCACCCATCTAGAAACCCATCAATTACACAACCCAGGGCAACTTGGGTTTAGAACAGGTCGCTCCTGTCTGTCTCAACTATTGGATCACTACGACAAGGTCCTAGATGCACTAGAAGACAAAAAGAATGCAGATGTAATATACACAGACTTTGCAAAAGCCTTCGACAAGTGTGACCATGGCGTAATAGCGCACAAAATGCGTGCTAAAGGAATAACAGGAAAAGTTGATCAATGGATCTATAATTTCCTCACAAACAGAACACAAAGAGTAGTAGTCAACAGAGTAAAGTCCGAGGCAGCTACGGTGAAAAGCTCTGTTCCACAAGGCACAGTACTCGCTCCCATCTTGTTCCTCATCCTTATATCTGACACAGACAAGGATGTCAGCCACAGCACCATGTCTTCCTTTGCAGATGACACCCGAATCTGCATGACAGTGTCTTCCATTGCAGACACTGCAAGGCTCCAGGTGGACATCAACCAAATCTTTCAGTGGGCTGCAGAAAACAATATGAAGTTCAACGATGAGAAATTTCAATTACTCAGATATGGTAAACACGAGGAAATTAAATCTTCATCAGAGTACAAAACAAATTCTGGCCACAAAATAGAGCGAAACACCAACGTCAAAGACCTGGGAGTGATCATGTCAGAGGATCTCACCTTCAAGGACCATAACATTTTATCAATCGCAGCTGCTAGAAAAATGACAGGATGGATAATGAGAACCTTCAAAACTAGGGATGCCAAACCCATGATGACACTCTTCAGGTCACTTGTTCTATCTAGGCTGGAATATTGCTGCACACTAACAGTACCTTTCAAGGCAGGTGAAATTGCTCAACTAGAAAATGTACAGAGAACCTTCACGGCGCGCATAACGGAGATAAAACACCTCAATTACTGGGAGCGCTTGAGGTTCCTGAACCTGTATTCCCTGGATCGCAGGCGGGAGAGATACATGATTATATACACCTGGAAAATCCTAGAGGGACTAGTACCGAACTTGCACACGAAAATCACTCACTACAAAAGCAAAAGACTTGGCAGACGATGCAACATCCCCCCAATGAAAAGCAGGGGTGTCACTAGCACGTTAAGAAACCATACAATAAGTGTCAGGGGCCCGAGACTGTTCAACTGCCTCCCAGCATACATAAGGGGGATTACCAACAGACCCCTGGCAGTCTTCAAGCTGGCACTGGACAAGCACCTAAAGTAGGTACCTGACCAGCCGGGCTGTGGCTCATACGTTGGTTTGCATGCAGCCAGCAGAAACAGCCTGGTTGATCAGGCTCTGATCCACCAGGAGGCCTGGTCACAGACCGGGCCACGGGGGCGTTGACCCCCGGAACTCTCTCCAGGTAAACTCCAGGTAAACATCTAAACTGTCGTATCTGTGTAACTCTGGCAAGACAACGATGGTGTAAATGGTGAAAGTGTTTTTTTTAAATCTGGGGTAACCCTGCCTCAGTTGGAGACAGCTGGCGTGTTTCAAAAAGAAAAACATAGATGGACTGGAGGGCAGGAGGGGATAAAGGAGGTTTTGTGTGTGAGGGGCGTTTACATCCAACAGGCATGTGTGAGCATGTCAGATAGGACTGATTGGAGGCAAGTGGTTATTTATGACTTGATGTGCTGTTGGAGCGTGAGCAAGGTAACATTTATGAGAGGATTCAGGGTAAACCAGTTAGCTTGACTTGAGTCCTGGAGGTGGGAAATACCATGCCTATACTCTGAAGGAGGGGTGGGGATATTTCAGTTTGGAGGGGCAGCTGAGCTGTGATTTCAGCACATTTCTTGCAGGACAGTGATAGTGAGTGATGGTGAAAGTGTTTCTTCTTTTTCCAGTCACTCTTCCTTGGTGGGAGATGGCTGGTGTACCCCCAAAACAGATACACTAGGTAGAAAAGTTCTTATTCATTTAACTGTTTTCTGTTTCAGAGTGGAATTGTGTTTGATAGAGCTGGAAGTGCTGCTGAAGATAGTTTTAATGTTCATGTAGAAGCATTAAAGGTTCAAGAAGATGTGGATGCAGCCTTCAATTTAGCACGCAGAATTATTGCTGAAATAAATAAGCTTGTAATTGGTCTGGAGACTGGCACAGGTGATCATCCTGTTTTTCTGTGTTTTGTGAATGGATAATTTTGTGTAGGTTATTATTGTAGAGTATTTGTTTTAAGTGGCAGTTAATGCATCTGCCTCAGCAGTGAGGTAGATGCAGTGCACTACATACGTAAGAATATTTACATGAAATTTGCCAAATAATATTTGCCAAGCATCTTAATGACCATTACTCCAGAAAAGGAGTAGATTGATATGGTGAAATTTTTTTTTATAGAGGCTTGATAATTATTCTGGTGACATGTACCTTAATGTTCGTTAACATGCAAAGGATATTTACATTTAAGTTTCTTTCTTTTTAAATACATGTAAGGCCTGTATGACTTAATATTGTATATAACTGCCTGGCTCTTCCTACTGTTCTTCAACAAGGACAGTTATTATATCTACTTTGATACTGTCAGGGACTGTTATGAAGCATTTGTTACATCTAAACTGTCATATCTGCCAACCTCTGGCAAGACAGTGATAGTGTAAATGATGGTGAAAGTGTTTTTTTTTTTCAGGTCACCCTGCCTAGGTGGGAGACAGCCAGTGTGTTAAATGAATAACCCAAGCATTTCTGCTAAAAATGATTATATATACAGTATGTTAGAGTCTCACAAAGAGTGATGGTTACCAGTACATTCTTGAAAATTGCCCTATATTAGAAAAACTCACTATTGTATACAAATTTAATAGTCAAAAAAGTAGGTTACACTCAAGACATGTTGCAAGTTAACCTCTCTCCCCCACTTTTTTAAACTACTGGTCTCTCACCACAGACACAAAAATTATGGGTAATAGATGGTCACCAACCTAAGTAGGGTGTTTGCTAGTGGCTACACATCACTAGTTATGGCTTTATACAGCTTCAGCCATTGTTGCCTTTAAAAATATTATAGCTTTGATATTTTATTCAGTAGTCAAATTTTGTTATGACTTGCAATATCATATGTAGACTTCTTGTATGCCATTGTGTATGTACAATAACAAGTAATGCCCAGAAAAGTGAGTTTATGTAAAAAAAAAAAATTTATTAGAGTTCTATAGTATAAGTGCTTATTCTTGGTGTCATCCGACTGTAGGATACATCAGTTACTCGTACAATCTTGCACTCATCTGCTGCATAGTGTTATATTGCCGTCTGAAGGATAAACCTTATTTATCCTCACCCTTCAAGGGATAGAAATTCTCTGAATGATAAATACATAGATGATAGCTTATTTAATGTCTAAATGTATTTTAAACAGAGACTTGTGTAAGCTACATACTTTCTGGTCACTTGACTTAGTCAGATACAAATACAAATAATTTCTTTCTTTTCTGCAGTATATGGGTGATGTAGCTTACATGTAATAAAATATTGTTGGCCACAAAAGAAAACCACTAGAATGCCATGCATTTCGGGCAGACTAATCCTAATACTTAGACTACCTAAGAACTAGACATGGAGTTTTTAAATGTCACTTAGTCATGCATACTCTCTTGTTAAGTTAGCAGAAGGCCTTGGTCAAATGACCAAAAGCTTCAGCTGTAGACCATCATATGACTAAGGCCCGCATCATGAAACACTTTTCCTGTTATCTGGCAAACCTTACTTAACCTCTTGTTAAGTTGACTGGACACAGGGTAAATATGATAATAGTCTTATCTATCAAGGCACAGGGATTCTCTGAATAATAAAGGAGTATGGGCACACCACCTACCCTTGACAGCTGTGCCAACATGTGTGGTTCATCAGTCTTCAGTTGATTACCAGTAAATATCAGAAAAAATATTGCTGAAATAAAGGCAGAATTTTTCAAGAGAAAACTTGAGCACTGCAAGTGTCTCATCATCCAGGTTGTGATGGCTATATAGGCCTGCTGGCTGCTAGCACCAGCAACTTGATTGATCAGGTGCTCACCAGGAAAGTGCGGCCTTAGATCAAGATGTGAGCACAGAATTTGAAAGCATTCACAAGTATGGGACATTTTCTAAATTATTTTTTTTTGAAAAGTTTTGTATATTACATCAGTGGACATTGAAATACTTTAGATAAAAAGTAATGTTATATGTGAATGTGTTCCCAGGGGCCCAGTTGGAGCAAGCTATCCGCGAGGCAGAAATTCTCGTAGAAGAAATGGAAAAACGTAATTTTGAGGTTTATCAGGATAAGGTGGAAGTTGAGCTGGAGAAAGCAAAGGAAATGCTTGAGAACATTGCCACCTTCAATTATCCTGTTAAGGTAGGATTTGTATGCATTTTTATTTATATATGCTTATCTTGCACATGTGCATACGTGCATGTGTGTGTGTGTATACTCGCCTAATTGTGGTTGCAGGGGTGTGTGTGTGTATGCATGTGTGTATGTGTGTGTGTGTATGCGTGCATGTGTGTGTGTATTTGTGTGCACACGTGTGTGTGTACTCGCCTATTTGTAATCATCTATTTGTGGTTGCAGGGGTCAAGTCATAGCTCCTGGCCTTGCCTCTTCACTGATTGCTACTAGGTCCTCTCTCTCCCTGCTCCATGAGCTTTATCAAACCTTGCATTAAAACGATGTATGGTTTCTGCCTCCACTACGTCACTTTCTAGGCTATTCCACTGCCTGACAGCTCTATGACTGAAGAAATACTTCCTAACATCCCTTTGACTCACCTGAGTCTTCAGCTTCCAATTGTGACCCCTTGTTTCTGTGTCCCATCTCTGGAACATCCTGTCTTTGTCCACCTTGTCTATTCCATGGGGAAGTGGAATAAGAATCTTTCCTCCGTAAGCCATGCGTGTTGTAAAAGTCAACTAAAATGCCGGGAACAATGGGCTAGTAACCCCTTTTCCTGTAAAGATTACTAAAAAGAATAAGAAGAAGAAAATTGTCAAAGTGGGATGTCTGAATGTGTGTGGATGTTGTGCAAATGATAAGAAAGAGATGATTGTGGATGTTATGAAAGAGAAGAAGCTGGATGTCCTGGCTTTAAGTGAAACAAAGCTGAAGGGGGTGGGAGAGTTTCAATGGAGAGGAATAAATGGGATTAGGTCAGGGGTTTCAAATAGAGTTAGAGCTAAAGAAGGAGTAGCAATAATGTTGAAGGATAAGCTATGGCAGAAAAAGAGGGACTTTAAATGTATTAGTTCAAGGATTATGTGGAGTAAAATAAAGATTGGATGTGAAAAGTGGGTTATAATAAGTGTGTATGCACCTGGAGAAGAGAGAAGTGTAGAGGAGAGAGAGAGATTTTGGGAAATGTTGAGTGAATGCGTGGGGAGTTTTGAATCAAGTGTGAGAGTAATGGTGGTTGGGGATTTCAATGCTAAAGTGGGTAAAAATGTTATGGAGGGAGTAGTAGGTAAGTTTGGGGTGCCAGGGGTAAATGTAAATGGGGAGCCTTTAATTGAGCTATGTGTAGAAAGAGATTTGGTAATAAGTAATACATTTTTTTTTTTTTCAACAAGTTGGCCGTCTCCCACCGAGGCAGGGTGACCCAAAAAAGAAAGAAAATCCCCCAAAAGAAAATACTTTCATCATCAATCAACACCTTCACCACACTCACACATTATCACTGTTTTTGCAGAGGTGCTCAGAATACAACAGTTTAGAAGCATATACGTATAAAGATACACAACATATCCCTCCAAACTGCCAATATCCCAAAACCCCTCCTTTAAAGTGCAGGCATTGTACTTCCCATTTCCAGGACTCAAGTCCGACTATATGAAAATAACCGGTTTCCCTGAATCCCTTCACTAAATATTACCCTGCTCACACTCCAGCAGATCATCAGGTCCCAAGTATCATTCGTCTCCATTCACTCCTATCTAACACGCTCATGCACGCTTGCTGGAAGTCCAAGCCCCTCGCCCACAAAACCTCCTTTACCAACAACAAGTAAGAGGGAGGTGAAAGTGTATAAACTAAGGGAAGAGGAAGTTCGGGTGAGATATAAGCGACTATTGGCAGAAAGGTGGGCTAGTGCAAAGATGAGTAGTGGGGGGGTTGAAGAGGGTTGGAATAGTTTTAAAAATGCAGTATTAGAATGTGGGGCAGAAGTTTGTGGTTATAGGAGGGTGGGGGAAAGAGGAGTGATTGGTGGAATGATGAAGTAAAGGGTGTGATAAAAGAGAAAAAGGTAGCTTATGAGAGTTTTTTACAAAGCAGAAGTGTTATAAGAAGAGCAGAGGATATGGAGAGTAAAAGAAAGGTAAAGAGAGTGGTGAGAGCGTGCAAAAGGAGAGCAGATGATAGAGTGGGAGAGGCACTGTCAAGAAATTTTAATGAAAATAAGAAAAAATTTTGGAGTGAGTTAAACAAGTTAAGAAAGCCTAGGGAAAGTATGGATTTGTCAGTTAAAAACAGAGTAGGGGAGTTAGTAGATGGGGAGATGGAGGTATTAGGTAGATGGCGAGAATATTTTGAGGAACTTTTAAATGTTAAGGAAGAAAGAGAGGCAGTAATTTCATGCCCTGGTCAGGGAGGTATACCATCTTTTAGGAGCGAAGAAGAGCAGAATGTAAGTGTGGGGGAGGTACGTGAGGCATTACGTAGAATGAAAGGGGGTAAAGCAGCTGGAACTGATGGGATCATGACTGAAATGTTAAAAGCAGGGGGGGATATAGCGTTGGAGTGGTTGGTACTTTTGTTTAATAAATGTATGAAAGAGGGGAAGGTACCTAGGGATTGGCAGAGAGCATGTATAGTCCCTTTATATAAAGGGAAAGGGGACAAAAGAGACTGTAAAAATTATAGAGGAATAAGTTTACTGAGTATACCAGGAAAAGTGTACGGTAGGGTTATAATTGAAAGAATTAGAGGTAAGACAGAATGTAGGATTGCGGATGAGCAAGGAGGTTTCAGAGTGGGTAGGGGATGTGTAGATCAAGTGTTTACATTGAAGCATATATGTGAACAGTATTTAGATAAAGGTAGGGAAGTTTTTATTGCATTTATGGATTTAGAAAAGGCATATGATAGAGTGGATAGAGGAGCAATGTGGCAGATGTTGCAAGTATATGGAATAGGTGGTAAGTTATTAAATGCTGTAAAGAGTTTTTATGAGGATAGTGAGGCTCAGGTTATGGTGTGTAGAAGAGAGGGAGACTACTTCCCGGTAAAAGTAGGTCTTAGACAGGGATGTGTAATGTCACCATGGTTGTTTAATATATTTATAGATGGGGTTGTAAAGGAAGTAAATGCTAGGGTGTTCGGGAGAGGGGTGGGATTAAATTTTGGGGAATCAAATTCAAAATGGGAATTGACACAGTTACTTTTTGCTGATGATACTGTGCTTATGGGAGATTCTAAAGAAAAATTGCAAAGGTTAGTGGATGAGTTTGGGAATGTGTGTAAAGGTAGAAAGTTGAAAGTGAACATAGAAAAGAGTAAGGTGATGAGGGTATTAAATGATTTAGATAAAGAAAAATTGGATATCAAATTGGGGAGGAGGAGTATGGAAGAAGTGAATGTTTTCAGATACTTGGGAGTTGACGTGTCGGCGGATGGATTTATGAAGGATGAGGTTAATCATAGAATTGATGAAGGAAAAAAGGTGAGTGGTGCGTTGAGGTATATGTGGAGTCAAAAAACGTTATCTATGGAGGCAAAGAAGGGAATGTATGAAAGTATAGTAGTACCAGCACTCTTATATGGGTGTGAAGCTTGGGTGGTAAATGCAGCAGCGAGGAGACGGTTGGAGGCAGTGGAGATGTCCTGTTTAAGGGCAATGTGTGGTGTAAATATTATGCAGAAAATTCGAAGTGTGGAAATTAGGAAAAGGTGTGGAGTTAATAAAAGTATTAGTCAGAGGGCAGAAGAGGGATTGTTGAGGTGGTTTGGTCATTTAGAGAGAATGGATCAAAGTAGAATGACATGGAAAGCATATAAATCTATAGGGGAAGGAAGGCGGGGTAGGGGTCGTCCTTGAAAGGGATGGAGAGAGGGGGTAAAGGAGGTTTTGTGGGCAAGGGGCTTGGACTTCCAGCAAGCGTGTGTGAGTGTGTTAGATAGGAGTGAATGGAGACGAATGGTACTTGGGACCTGACGATCTGTTGGAGTGTGAGCAGGGTAATATTTAGTGAAGGGATTCAGGGAAACCGGTTATTTTCATATAGTCGGACTTGAGTCCTGGAAATGGGAAGTACAATGCCTGCACTTTAAAGGAGGGGTTTGGGATATTGGCAGTTTGGAGGGATATGTTGTGTATCTTTATACGTATATGCTTCTAATCTGTTGTAGTCTGAGCACCTCTGCAAAAACAGTGATAATGTGTGAGTGTGGTGAAAGTGTTGAATGATGATGAAAGTGTTTTCTTTTTGGGGATTTTCTTTCTTTTTTGGGTCACCCTGCCTCGGTGGGAGACGGCCGACTTGTTGAAAAAAAAAAAAAAAATTGATATGTTGTTATCATGTCTCCCCTGACCCTCCTGTCTTCCAGTATCGTCAAGCTATTTCCCTTAACCTTTCTTCGTAGGACAATCCCCTTAGACTAGTCTTGTTGCAAACCTTTGCACTTTCTCTAATTTCTTGACGTGCTTGACCAGATGTGGATTCCAAACTGGTGCTGCATACCCCAGTGTGGGCCTGACGTATATAGTGTACAGAGTCTTGAACGATTCCTTACTGAGGTATCGGAATGCTTTCCTTAGGTTTTTCCAGATGCCGATATGCTGCAGCAGTTATCTGATTGATGTGCGCCTCAGGATATGTGCTCAGTATTATACTCACCCCAAGATCGTTTTCCTTGAGTGAGGTTTGCAGTCTTTGGCCTCCTAGACTATACTGTGTCTGCGGTCTTCTTTGCCCTTCCCTGATCTTCATGACTTTGCATTTGGCAGGGTTAAATTCAAGGAGCCAGTTGCTGGACCAGGCTTGTAGCCTGTCCATATTTCTTTGAAGTCCTGCCTGATCCTTGACCAATTTGATTCTCCTCATTAACTTCACATCATCTGCAAACAAGGGCACTTCTGAGTCTATCCCTTCTGTTATGTCATTCACATATGCCAAAAACAGCACGTCTTAGGACTAACCCCTATGGAACCCCCACTTGTCACAGGCGCCAACTCTAACACCTCGTCACGTACCATGACTCCTTGTTTTGTGTGTCGTGTGTGTGTACTCACCTAGTTGAGGTTGCGGGGGTCGAGTCCGAGCTCCTGGCCCCGTGTGTGTATGTGTGTGGTGTGTGTGTGTGTGGTGCGTGTGTGTGTGGTATGTATGTGTGTGTGTGTGTGTGTGTGTGTGTGTGTGTGTGTGTGTGTGTGTGTGTGTGTGTGTGTTGTGTTTGTGTGTGTGTGTGTGTGTGGTGTGTGTGTGTGTGTGTGTGTGTGTGTGTGTGTGTGTGTGTGTGTGTGTGTGTGTGTGTGCGTATTGTGTGTTGTGTGTGTTGTGTGTTGTGTGTCATACTCAACTTAAGAAAATGACAAGATTTGAAGCCCTGGTAGGCTAGTGCTAGAATTAGCAAGCCAGTGTTGTAAAACATTACATTATAGAGAACTTCCTTGTACCTAGTTACCTCCAGTATTGGTATTGGTAAAGCTGTGTCTTGAACCAGGGCCTTAATCTGTTACTCTATATTGAATTCCTTCACAATTTAAGACTTTAAAACAAGGTTTCCTTGTACATTAAAAATTCGATAAAATAGCCTAATGGGGGGAGGGGCTTTACATTCTCTCTCTCTCTCTCTCTCTTCCTTACCCCCTCTTTTTTTCCCCTCTCTCCTCTCCTTATACAGGCATACTGTACCTGTACTAGATGTGGGCAGCTGAGACAGACCTTATGTGTACCAGACACTGGAGACTTACATTGACAAGAATGTAAATACTAAGTGTACAATTCTTTAACAAACTGGCTGGCTGGCTAACTGGCTGGTTGGCTAATTGGCTGGCTGGTAACTGGTTGGCTGGTTAACTGGCTGGCTGGCTAACTGACTGACTGGCTAACTGGTTAGTTGGCTGGCTAACTAGCTGGCAGGCTAATTGGCTGGCTGGCTGAGAAACTGGCTGGCTAACTACCTTCCTGTCTTGCCCTGTCTATGCTTCTTGTAAACAACTATTTTCTCTCTTACAACATAATTTCAAGTTGGACAGGAGAGTCTAGTTTCTACCGCTACAGTGAAAACGAGTAAGTCCTAGATAAAGCCTAGACTGTGCAAACCTGTATTGATAAAGCCACTGGATGGCGAAACGTCTACAATAAAGATATCCAGATGTTGCACATGTCTCTTAACTTTCATATTGTTGGTATTTTATAGCTTTCTTGCACAACTTGTCAGACACTGCAGAGTTGATCCATTTTATTGAGGATTTGACTAGGCTGGACAGCCATTTGATGTAGTGGATTTGGTCTGTTTAACCCTTTCACCATCGGTCCCGTAATATTACGGCTTGCAAGCCAGTGTCGGTCCTGTAATATTGCGCCAAAATTCTAGTGGCTTCCAGTCTTGCAGGAGAAAGCTGGTATACCTACATATGAGAGAATGGACCAGAGTGGTCATTGTGTACAGTATAAAAATAATCCTGCAGCACGCAGTGCATAATGAGAAAAAAAAAAAACTGACCGTGTTTTGGGCTTAAAACACCAACGTTGTGGTGTATTTTTGTATGGAATTTATGGTTGTATTCTGATTTTCTTGGTCTCAGTTGATAGAATGGAAGATGTATTATAGAAATTGAGATGATTTTGAATGGTTTGCAAACTAAAAGTACCTTGAAATTGAGCTCAAAGTAGCGGAAAATGTTCGATTTTTGCCAATGTTCAAGAGTAAACAAATCACGTCACGCGTCCAATACACGTCAACTGGTGGATCTGATATGCTTTCACAAATGTGCTGATATTATTTATATCATTTTTACAATAATGCAGTTGTCTGCATAACAATAAATCTTCTATTTTTTGCATGAATAAAAATTTAAAATGGAAAGCAAGCATAATATAAGAGGGGCCTGGAAACGTGACTAATGAACAGAGAAAATGTTATTTTAGTGCTAGGAATATTTGTCTTGTTAATTCTGGACACTTTTGAAATTGGCCTTATTGAATTGTGTATGAAACTGGCCAAATTACCAATTTCTGATCACCTTTATTGTGTAGTTGAAATTGGTAAATGGGCAGTTTCTTGTACTCATTTAATAGAATAAATGGAGTTCTAGCAAAATAGCTTTGAGTTTGGTCGACTGGAACAATGGAATTGGCCAAACATAGGGCTCAAAGTGGGTGTTGCCGATGCATAAATATCACTGAGACCACTATCTTCGCAAGAGCGTAAGTCCATAAGTTTTCTGTCAAATTTTGTACTTTTGGTGTCATTACCATTGGGAGAAGATTCTCTGTTATTTCATAATAAAATATATATATATATATAAATTTTTTTATTGTTTTTAAATTCTTCGACACTGAGAGCAAGTTTGTGAGTGAAAGGGTTAATGGCTAGTTTAATTAGACATCCTGTTAAATGTAAACATTGAGCCTTTGTATAGCCACATTTTTTGCCAGTTTAATTCAACATCCACTTTATAGGGATCATTGTTATCAGTCTTTTACTGTATTTTAATATTTGGAGATTGTTTATACTGATAATAAATAATGAATATACCATACAGTATACAAAGGAACATTTTTGTGAATTAAATCTAACGTCAAAAGCTTATATACATATAACTAACTATTTTCAGAGCCAGAAAGAATTAATGGATTCTTATGAAAAACGTATGAACAGCTTTGAAGATAAGATTAAGGAAATGAAAGACTACATACAAAAGGCTGTTCAACAGACAAGAGACACAGAGCAAATGATTCGCAACAACAAATTATTTGGGTAAATTGTATTGTATGTTTCTTGTACTTGTTTATAACAGCCTATTGATAATGTGTTTGATAGCTTTATACAATCTCTCCTCACTTTACAACTTACTCATTTAACAACCAGCTCTCTGACTAGTGTGTATACCTAAGTAATGTATATTAGAGCTGATTTCTTCTATTCTGTTTATTACAATATACAGTACACTACTGTATGAACACTTAAAAATATACTAAAAATGTTTTAAATAGTGTAAAGGTGACATTAAAACAATATCTAAAGATGGTTGTCACAACCTGCATGTTTTGAGTCACACCAGTTACATATTTCCCCTGTAAATTTTTATATTGTATATGAAGTGAAGGGAAAAGAATTTTTTTCCTTCAAAAAACATAATGTTGTAAGAAAGGGGACTAGTTTTTGCGGGGGAGAAAGGACAGAAACCCCCTTTCTCCCGTAAAAATTACAAATTTAAAAGAAAAACATTCTTTTTTTTTTGGCCCCCTGCCCAGTGGGGGATGGAAGTTCATTAAAAAAATTAAAAAAATTAATTTCCGGGAAGTGGAGAAAAAACCTTCCGGGAAAGTTATGAATGTTGTAAGAGGGTTTAAAATTTTTAAAGGGGGGCCCATAATTTTTCCCCTCCTGAAAATTAAAAATTTAAAAAGGGGGAAAAAAAATTTAAAAATTAATTTTTTTTCTCCCCTTTCCCTTGTAAAAGTTTTTTTTAAAAAAAAAAAATTAAAAATTAAATAGACACCCCAAAAGTGAATTTGGAAAAGGAAGGAAGTTTGAGATTTGTATTTTAGCTATTTGGGCCTTTCACTTTTTTTTTAATTTTTTAAGATATGATTACTCAATTTTCTTTTGTATATCCAAAATTTTTCTATGCAATGAATATTACATTTTTGGTACTTTTTTTATGATAAAGTTAGGCATTTTCAAAATATTTTAGGTATAATTCACTTAAAAAAAAACTTTGGAAAATTTAAGGTTGACAAAAATAAAAAACGAATTTGAAGAATCCCTTTTTAAAAATTGACAGGGTTCAGGGAAACATATCAATGCATCAGCTTTAAATTTTGATATGCTTGGTATGTATTCAGTTTTGGGAAATTTTTTAGGGCTTACCTTTTTCCCCTTTTAAGCACTGTTTCAAGTTAGAAACTACTTTTTTCTGTAATATATCCCTTTTAAAAATATTTTTTCAGAGATTTATGTCTAGTGTGATATTTTGTGATTTTTTTTTTTTCTTTTTATAAAATTATTGCATGCAGAGATATTTCTATGATGTGGAAAAAAAGGGCAATTTTCCCCCCCTTTTTTTTTATTTAAAAAAAGTAATGGGAAGGGAGAGCACTTCAAAACAAAAGTCCAGTCTGAAAAGAGAGGGAACTATGATGAGGAGTGAAGAGGCAGAGTTTCCAGCCCGAGAGCCCCCGGCCCCTGCTGAACAACCCCCGGGAAAAAGAGTAAGACAATTTTTTTTTTTTTTCAATTTTTTACCCGTGGGGGTTAAGGGTTTTGGGGGAAATAGGTATCTGAGATTTTTTTTTTTCTGTATTTTTGGGAATTTTTTTACTATATTCCCGTATTTCTTTTATCCCAAGGGGGAAAGGGGGAAGAATTTTTTCATACTTTGGGGGCAAGGGGGTGCCAGAAGAGGTGACTAAATGCTGAGAGCAAGGGCCAGTAACCCCTTCCATAAATTAAATAATAAAGGGAAAAACCTGATCCATAAGTCGGGGCCACATACACACCTCACTTTGGAAACCCGTTCCAACCTATTGCCCTTTTTAATTTAAATTTATTTTTCATTCTCCATGGGGAAGTGGAGAAGAATCCTTCCCCCATGGGGCCAATGCTTGTTATAAGAGGCAAAATTTAAAATTCCAGGGGAAAAAGGTGCCAGTAATCCCCTTTTCCCGTTAAAAATTCTAAATTGAAAAAGAGACTTCCATTTTTTTTTTGGGCCCCCCTGCCTGGGGAGATGGCCATATTAAAAAAAAAAAGATGTGAAAAAAACTCACAATGAAAATTTTGCATAATAAAAACCCAATTTTTTTAACCAAAAAGAAAAAAACAAAAACTTCAAATTCTTGGGGGAAAATGGCCCTTGTTAAAAAAAGTGAAAATACTCCCAAAGTCAATTTCAGCATAGTACAAAAAAAAACAAGTTCTTCTATTAACTTAACTTTTTATTATCCTGACACACCCTACATCTTTTATTTTGGGTAATGGAATATCCTTTTTAGAGTGAGCTGTCCAATTTACCTTTTTTTAAAACCCATTTAGGTGCCCCAACCTTTTCTTACACAGGAGGGGGCCCTGTTTATACATCAGGTTAGGTTTTGGGTACTGGGTGAATGATGGGAAAAAACTGTAATGGGAAAATTTTTTTTTTCATTTTTAAACAATTTATATATTAAGTGAGAATAGAGTTTTGGCCAAAAATGCCCTATACAATTTCACACATTACTTACCTTTAAAAAATTTTTTTTCCCAGGAGTGGTGAATATATTTTTTTTTAGGAAGTCTGGGAAAAAATGAAGAATGGGTATAATTGAAAAACCCTTCATTAGTAAATGCCTTAAGGTGGTTTGAAAGAGGGATTTCCCTTGGGAATTACCAGATTGTTGCAACCCGTTTTTTTTTTTGAGGTACAATTCTTTTTTAATTTTCCTTCATGTATAACCCATTAATAATGTCTGATCTTCTATTGATTCTTGGGGTAATTATCTATCTCACAAAAAAATTAACCATTTTTGCTAGAGAAGTTAATTTCAATTTAAAAACCCGTCAGATTTTGCATTTTTTTCAATTTTTTTGGGTAGTTAAAAAGAAAATATTTTGGAAATTTTTAAGATATAGTTACCTTTAGACAGATGCAGAACGTAGGGTTAAATACATACTTTTTGAATATTGGTGTGGGTAAAAATTTTTCCCTTTAAATTTTTTATTTCAGGCTGGGGGAGTTTGGGTGGGTTATTAAGGATACTCTAGAAGTATCTTTAGAAAACCCTTTAAATAGCCAATGTTTTTCAAGGATATTGTCTTTAAATAATGCCTTTTTAATGATCCTTTTTCTGCCAAAAAATCTGCCTAAAAGTAAGGTTCTTTTTGCATCTATCGGGCTTTTTAAAAGTTTTTTTTTTTTTTAAAAAGTCGGGGTGTTTCCCCCCTGAGGCAGGGGTGACCTAAAAAGAAAGAAAATCCCAAAAAAAAAATACTTTAAACATCATTCAACCTTTTTTCACCTCACTCCCCAAAACACTGTTTTTTCAGAGGTGTTTGGGGAAAACAACAGTTTAGAAGATTAAGATAAGGATACACAGGGATATCCTCCAAACTCCCAAAATCCCAAACCCTCCCCCTTTTTGAGGCAGGCATTGTATTTTCCCCCATCCAGGGCTCCCAAATCCAGCTTTTAAAAAAACCTTTCTGAATCCCTTCACTAAAAAAATTACCCTTTCTCACATCCAACAGATCAAGGGCCCAAATACCATTCTGGTTCCCTTCACTCCCATTGAACATGCCAAGACGCCTGCTGGAAGTCCAACCCCCCCGAGACAAAACCTCCCTTTCCCTTTTAACCTTTTTTAGGACCCCCCCCCTATCCCCCCCCTTCCTTCCCCCGCAGATTTAAATGTTTCCATGTCATTCTACTTTTATCCATTCTCTTTTAAATGACCAAACCACCTCAAGAACCCCTCTTTCCCGCCTCTGACTAATACTTTTATTAACTCCACACCCTAATTTACATTTTTAATTTTCTTTCAAATATTTACACTTACACATTGCCCTTAGACAGACATCTCCACTGCCTCCAACCGCCCTTCTGTTCTGCTTAAAACCCCAAACCCACCCATACAAGTGTGGTTTGGTATTTTTTTATACTTTCATGCATTCCTCTTTGCCCCCAAGATAAAAGTTTTTTTTCTCTGCAATACCTCAAACACCACTACCTTTTACCCTCACTTTCTAAGGGTTAACCCCATCCTTCATAAATCCCATCTGCCATTTTCCGGGCCCAAATCCCGCATCTGGGGAAAAAAATTTTACTTTTTCCATACTCCTCCTCCCCCGTTTTATATCCAATTTTTTTTTTATCTTTGATTCCCAATTTTAAACTGCCCTTTTATCCATCTATCATAAGGGGCCTTTTTTAAATCCATAAATGCAAATGAAAACTTTTCCCCACCTTTTTTTGTAAAAAACTGGGGCACATATATGCCTTAAATAAACACTTGATTTTTACATCCCCAACCCCCTTGGGAAAACCCCCTTTCTCATCTTTCATCCTACATTTGCCCCACTTAATTCTTTCAGTTATAACTTACCGTAAATTTTCCCGGGGATACTGTAAACTTATTCCCCTTTAATTTTACAAATTTTGTCCTCTTCCCTTTTAAAAAAGGGGCTATACATGCCCCTCCCAGTCCCTAGGACCTTTTTCCCCCTTTTATACATTTATTAAAAAAAAAAAATACCAAATCCACCCAAAACTCATTCCCCTTTCTTTTAACATTTCTGTCATGATCCCGTCAGTTCCAGGGGTGCTTAGCCCTTTCATCTTTTAAGTAATTTCCCTTTACGCACTTTAAACTTCCCCATCCTGTTCCTTTTTTTACTCCTAAAAGATGGGTATACCTCCCCGGCCAGGGGCATGAAATTTCCCTTTTCCCTTCCGACATTTAAAAGTTCCCCAAAATATTTCTTCCATCTTCCCAAAAAACCCCCATCTCCCATCTACTAACTCCCTACTTTTGTTTTTAAACTGACAAACCCCTTTGTTCCCCCTTTGGTTTTAACTTGTTTAACTCCCCTCCAAAAAAAATTTTTCATTTTTATTTAAAATTTTTTTGACAGTGCCTCTCCCACTCTTTTCATCTGCTCTCCTTTTTCCCCTCTCACCACTCTTTACCTTTCTTTTACTTCCATATATTCTACTCTTTTTTATAACACTTTTGCTTTGAAAAACCTTTTATAAGCTTTAAATTTTTTTTTTTATCACATCCATTACTCCATCATTCCACCAACCTTTTTTCCCCCTAAAAACCCCCCTCCCATAACCACAAACTTTGGGGCCCCCCCCTTTAAAACTGCATTTTTAAAACTATTCCAACCCCCTTTAACCCCACCACTCAAATTTGACCAGTCCACCTTTCTGCCAGTAGGCCAAACTTACCCGAATCCCCCTCCTCCCTTTGTTTTTTGCACTTGCATCTCCCCCTTTTGTTGTTGCCATTTTCCTCTTTTTTCCCTCTACCTCACTCTAACTGAGCTACAATTAAATAAAGATCCGATATTAGCTGCCCCCAAAAAGTACATCCTGGGGCTTAACCCTCAACCTTTATCCACCAATACATAATCAAACAAACCTTTCATTACGGCATATCATACCTTATTAAAAATTTTTTTTTTTTTTTTAACAAGTCGGCCCGCCTCCCCCCCAGGCAGGGTGTATTTACACATAATATGGTTTCTGTATATTTAGTTCAGAAGTGGAAAAAATTGAAATCACAAGTGTAGAAATGAGGCTTAATCTTTCACTAAAAAAATGCAGGCTTTGGGGATGTCTGGGGGGAGTACCCGGCAGTAGAGTCTCAAGCAAACTCAGAGGAAAAAAATGGCTTAGCTGAAGTCCATAAAAGGGAAAAAAGGGTTTCGGCCCCCAGCTGATGCAAGTTTGGGAGATGTGGGCACTTAAAGACATGAACCAGGAATTTTTAGTAACTCCCCTTTTTTATCATGAAATAAGTTTTTTTAATAATTTATTAATATTCCCATGGGGAAAAGCCCATGGTTTTAAAACTTATTTATTTTTTTTTTTATATTCATGGTTTTTTCCCAAAATTGTTTGTAAGACAGGCCCCAAAGCAGGGATTCTGTTTTTGGGAAAAAATTTTTTGATGATTTGGGAAAAGTTTGTTTGTATCCGTATTTTTTTACCAATAACCTTTACTTTTTGTGTGTGATCTGTATGTTTTCTTATGAAAACATTTTCCAAAGGTAATGACACCAAAAAATGAAAAATTGATAGAAAATTTTTTTAATTAGTGGTTCTGGGATTTGTATCTATGATTTCACCCACTTTAGTTCTATTTTTGGCCAATCCCATTGTTCCAGTCGACCAGAAAATAGTATTTTTTAATTTTGCCCTTTCCCTTCCATCAGTTTAGTATAAGAAACCTCCCATTTTTTCTGTTTCCCTCTACCCCGAAAGGATAAGAAATTTAATTTCCCACTTTCACACAAAAAATTAAAAAAGCCAATGTAGATATTCCTGGGACTTTTAAAAAATCATTTCCCCTGCTCATTATAAGTCCCTTACCCTTTCCCATATTATACTTTTTTTTTCCATTTTAATTTTTATTCACACAAAAAAAAGAAAATTTACTAGTATGTAGACATTTTAATTGGGAATTGATAAATAAATCTTAAATTTTGGGAAAACACAAGACCACCAGTTGGGTGCGAATTATTGAAAACGTAAATTTTTGTCCTATGGAATTTTAAAAAAATCAAACATTTTGTCCAGCCCTTTAGCCGTTTCAAGCTACTTTTAATTCCCGAAACCAATCAAAATCATCTCTAATTTTGTCGGGCAGTGGTACCCTTTTACTTACGAAAATGCCCAAACCCCCTTTAGTTTTTCCGGGTTTGAGTTGCTTTGGTTGGGTACAAAAAAGTGGGGCTTTCCCCCATAACCCACCCCCTCCGAATGCACCAATTATGTAAGGGGGGGTTTTGTAAGTGCCGGGACGTTTTGTTTGGGGGGCTGAAATGGGCTAATTTTATTTTTACAATATTTCTTTTGGGAAAAATTGGTCAGTACTGGACCTGAACATACTTCTGGAGGAAAAATATCAAGTAATCCTCCACGTAAAATTTTTTTTTTTTGGTTTAATTGGGGTTTGGGGTGTTGTGGGTTTTATTTACATTGATAGGGTTAATGTATTTAAGTAATGATTTGCAGGCAAAAAGAGCCGATCTTGTTTTGGGATTATGGGCAGACTACATTTAAGGGGAAACAGACCACTTAATTGAGACAAATAGATCATAGTTTTGTTTTAAACTTTACATTTTTTCCCTATAAGTATAACAAAAAGTAAATCTACCCAAATTACAACATGGAATATTAAAATGGGGCAAGTTAGATTATATAGGTTTTAAAATATCAAAAGTAAAATTATTTAAAAACAGTATGGGAATATTAAAAATGCAATTTTTGAAAGTAGTTTAAAAAGGGGGAATGTTTACAGTTGAGGTATTATTGTTTTGGGGCAGGTATTGTTTTTAATACTTTAGCTGTTGGAGGAGCAAAGTAACATTTATGGGGGATTTTAGGAAACCGGGAGGCCAAATTTAGTCCCCAGATGGGAAATGGCCTGCACCTGAAGGGGGTGAAGGCAGTTTAAAAAAAGTGTAAAACACCCTTTTGGAAGACAGTGATATGGGAAAGATGGTGAAAGTTTTTCTTTTTCCCAACCCCGCCTTGGGGGGAATCGGGGCCGGGGTGGGAAAAAAAAATAATAAAAATTGTTTTTTAAAAATGAGTATTAATAATGTACAGGGGCCCCCCTTATACGGGCAGGTTAGGGGTTTCCCGGTTTCCACCGAAAGTTTTAAAACACCGGAAAATGAAAAAACCCTTTTTTTTCCAAATTATAAAAAGCATACAAAATTTTAGATAAAAGTTTAACTAACATATTTGGGGTTTGCAATAGAACTAAGGGATCAAAAAAAAAAAAATACAATACACACACAGTGCAATATTTCTTTCATTAAAAATTTATAGTCTTAATCTAGGTGAGAAAGTATATTTAATTTTAAAGAAATAAAGTGGATGTATGGGAGTCAGCCCAACCATACGGGCCCCATAATATTTCCCATTAATTCACATCCCAGAGCTTAAAATGGGTATAAGGTTTTCTCAAAACCTTTAAAAAATTTTGGGAGTCTTAATCTAGGGGGGAGATGAGAGTATTTATTGGGAAAAATCAAGGGGTATTGTATGGTAGCCAGCCCAGCTACCATACCAGGCCAAAACCCCACCCACACATACTATTCCCCCGATATTTTTCATCCCGGGATTTTTAAAAAGTAATAAGGGTTTACTCTTTTACTTGCCTTAAAAAAAATTTGTAGTCTTAATTAGGGGTCAGGGGTAAGTAAATGAGATAAAAAGAATAAAAGAGGGGAGAGAGAAAAGAAAAGAGAACAGAGGGGAGGACAGGAAGAGTTATGTAAACAAAACCCCAAAAAATTAAGTTTTTTTAAACAAAAAGTGTACACGCCCGTTTGTGTACAAATTAATTTGGGACGTTGTTTTTTACATTGATAGGGGAGAAAATTTAAAAACACTTATTCTCATGTAACATCATTTTTAGGGAAAATGCCCCTGAGGGGGAAGGGTTGGGAAAAAAGTCACGACATTTTTTTAATTTTCCTTTGGGGGGTCAAAAAAATGCCGTTTGTATGATAACTGTGTAACTGTATTTGTGTATACCCCGAATAAACTTACATACATACGGGAAAGGGGAATTTAAATTTTTTTACAGTTTTTTCCCCATAAAAACATTTTTCTTATGTTAGATTTAGAGAAAAAAATTTTTTCTTTTCCATCACTTGTACAAGTTTCCTTTCCACATCCAAATTTTTTTTTTTTTCTTTTTGGGGGGGATTTATCATCTTTATGTTATGTATCATGTTTTTTTATGTAATTTTTTAAAAAAAATCTGGGGGATTAATGAAAATGTATATTAATGTTTTTAAAGCATTTAATAACCATATTACATGTCAACTCCCAAGTATCTGAAAACATTCACTTCTTCCACACTCCTCCCCAATTTGATAACCAATTTTTCTTTATCTAAATCATTTGATACCTTCATCACCTTACTCTTTTCTATATTCACTTTCAACTTTCTACCTTTACACACATTCCCAAACTCATCCACTAACCTTTGCAATTTTTCTTTAGAATCTCCCATAAGCACAGTATCATCAGCAAAAAGTAACTGTGTCAATTCCCATTTTGAATTTGATTCCCCAAAATTTAATCCCACCCCTCTCCCGAACACCCTAGCATTTACTTCCTTTACAACCCCATCTATAAATATATTAAACAACCATGGTGACATTACACATCCCTGTCTAAGACCTACTTTTACCGGGAAGTAGTCTCCCTCTCTTCTACACACCCTAACCTGAGCCTCACTATCCTCATAAAAACTCTTTACAGCATTTAATAACTTACCACCTATTCCATATACTTGCAACATCTGCCACATTGCTCCTCTATCCACTCTATCATATGCCTTTTCTAAATCCATAAATGCAATAAAAACTTCCCTAGCTTTATCTAAATACTGTTCACATATATGCTTCAATGTAAACACTTGATCTACACATCCCCTACCCTCTCTGAAACCTCCTTGCTCATCCGCAATCCTACATTCTGTCTTAAATCTAATTCTTTCAATTATAACCCTACCGTACACTTTTCCTGGTATACTCAGTAAACTTATTCCTCTATAATTTTTAGTCTCTTTTGTCCCCTTTTCCTGTATATAAAGGGACTATACATGCTCTCCGCTAATCCCTAGGTACCTTCCCGTCTTTCATACATTTATTAAACAAAAGTACCAACCACTCTAACACTATATCCCCCCCTGCTTTTAACATTTCTGTCATGATCCCATCAGTTCCAGCTGCTTTAGCCCCTTTCATTCTATGTAATGCCTCACGTACCTCCCCCACACTTACATTCTGCTCTTCTTCACTCCTAAAAGATGGTATACCTCCCTGACCAGTGCATGAAATTACCGCCTCTCTTTCTTCCTCAACATTTAAAAGTTCCTCAAAATATTCTCGCCATCTACCTAATACCTCCATCTCCCCATCTACTAACTCCCCTACTCTGTTTTTAACTGACAAATTCATACTTTTCGTAGGCTTTCTTAACGTTTTTAACTCACTCCCAAATTTTTTCTTATTTTCATTAAAATTTCTTGACAGTGCCTCTCTCTCTCTATCATCTGCTCTCCTTTTGCACTCTCTCACCACTCTCTTCACCTTTCTTTTACTCTCCATATACTCTGCTCTTCTTATAACACTTCTGCTTTGTAAAAGTCTCTCATAAGCTACCTTTTTCTCTTATCACACCCTTTACTTCATCATTCCACCAATCACTCCTCTTTCCTCCTGCCCCCACCCTCCTATAACCACAAGTTTCTGCCCCACATTCTAATACTGCATTTTTAAAACTTTTCCAACCCTCTTCAATCCCCCCACTACTCATCTTTGCACTAGCCCACCTTTCTGCCAATAGTCACTTATATCTCACCCGAACTTCCTCCTCCCTTAGTTTATACACTTTCACCTCCCTCTCACTTGTTGTTGCCACCTTCCTCTTTTCCCATCTACCTCTTACTCTAACTGTAGCTACAACTAAATAATGATCCGATATATCAGTTGCCCCTCTATAAACATGTACATCCTGGAGCCTACCCATTAACCTTTTATTCACCAATACATAATCTAATAAACTACTTTCATTACATTCTACATCATACCTTGTATATTTATTTATCCTCTTTTTCATAAAATATGTATTACTTATTACCAAATCTCTTTCTACACATAGCTCAATTAAAGGTTCCCCATTTACATTTACCCCTGGCACCCCAAATTTACCTACTACTCCCTCCATAACATTTTTACCCACTTTAGCATTGAAATCCCCAACCACCATTACTCTCACACTTGATTCAAAACTCCCCACGCATTCACTCAACATTTCCCAAAATCTCTCTCTCTCCTCTACACTTCTATCTTCTCCAGGTGCATACATGCTTATTATAACCCACTTTTCACATCCAATCTTTATTTTACTCCACATAATCCTTGAATTAATACATTTATAGTCCCTCTTTTCCTGCCATAGCTTATCCTTCAACATTATTGCTACTCCTTCTTTAGCTCTAACTCTATTTGAAACCCCTGACCTAATCCCATTTATTCCTCTCCATTGAAACTCTCCCACCCCCTTCAGCTTTGTTTCACTTAAAGCCAGGACATCCAGCTTCTTCTCATTCATAACATCCACAATCATCTCTTTCTTATCATTTGCACAACATCCATGCACATTCAGACTTACCACTTTGACAATTTTCTTCTTCTTATTCTTTTTAGCAATCTTTACAGGAAAAGGGGTTACTAGCCCATTGTTCCCGGCATTTTAGTTGACTTTTACAACACGCATGGCTTACGGAGGAAAGATTCTTATTCCACTTCCCCATGGATATAAAAGGAAAAGTAATAAGACCAAGAACTATTAAGATAAAATCAAAGAAAACTCAGATGAGTGTGTATAAATAAACGTGTTTACCTGGAGTTTACCTGGAGAGAGTTTCGGGGGTCAACGCCCCCGCGGCCCGGTCTGTGACCAGGCCTCCTGGTGGATCAGCGCCTGATCAACCAGGCTGTTGCTGCTGGCTGCACGCAAACCAACGTACGAGCCACAGCCCGGCTGATCAGGAACTGACTTTAGGTGCTTGTCCAGTGCCAGCTTGAAGACTGCCAGGGGTCTGTTGGTAATCCCCCTTATGTGTGCTGGGAGGCAGTTGAACAGTCTCGGGCCCCTGACACTTATTGTATGGTCTCTTAACGTGCTAGTGACACCCCTGCTTTTCATTGGGGGGATGGTGCATCGTCTGCCAAGTCTTTTGCTTTCGTAGTGAGTGATTTTCGTGTGCAAGTTCGGTACTAGTCCCTCTAGGATTTTCCAGGTGTATATAATCATGTATCTCTCCCTCCTGCGTTCCAGGGAATACAGGTTTAGATACCTCAAGCGCTCCCAGTAATTGTGTAGTGTGACCTAAGTGTAAGTAGAAGTAGCAAGGCATACCTGTAATCTTGCATATTTATGAGACAGACAAAAGATATCTCATATTTATGTTTACTTATTCTACTGTGGAGTGTATTTATCATATTTATATGTTATGCATCGTGTTTATTATATACTAATTTTGAAAAAATATCATAGATGGATTAATGAAAATGTGTATATTAACGTAATATATGACATTTAAATGAGACTCGGCGATTATTATTATCATTACTAATATGACGTCTGGAGACACAAGACACACTTCCTGATTTTAATGTGTACCTGCATGCCAGCACAGTATGTAAGTTTATTTTGGTACAGGTATACATAAGTATAATTATCAGAGTAGATATAAAATATGAAATAACTTTTAAAAACACTTGAAATTTTGGAGTTTCCAGATATAATGGAGAGACTTAGTGTTTACGGATCTCACAGAGAATGTAAACAAACCGTGTGGGGTGCGGTGACAGTATTAGAAAGTCAGGTGGGGGGAGCCGTATAGCGAGTTTTGGTCATAATTTGAAATGACCGTGTTAGTGGAATGCCGTAAAGCGAAACGCCGTAAAGCGGGGCCCTACTGTAATGAACTTTGAGCATTTATTTTTTAAGTTTTAGAGATTAAAGTAAGTGACACTGTGATCCTTAGCATGGTATGTGGTAATGGAGGTGAATTTGAAAGTAGCTTGGAAGCTGTTTAGCTTTGGGTAAGTGATTTCTGAGAATAGTCTTGAACTGATTTGCAGACAAGAGTGATCTGTGTCTTGTATTATGATTATGTGTTCTGTTGCAGCTGTCAAGTAGGAGTTTAACCCTTTCAGGGTCCAAGGTCAAAATCTGAAGTGGTGCTCCAGTTTCCCAAGAAATTTTGAAAAAAAAAAAAAAAAAATGATATTTTTCTTACAGAATTAAAGAGTATATTTTTGTGAAGGCAATAAGGCAAAAAAAAAAAAATTTTCTGATCAATACTTACCAAGATACAGTGCCGAGAAGTTTACCCAAAATGACCAAGTGGCGGCAACATCAACGATTTCCACAAATGCGCATTACTTTAAGGTTTTTTGTAGTTTTTTCTTTTTTCTAATTTTTTTTCTTTTCCTACTAACATTTGGGGCCTGAGAAACCAATACTGTATATAATGTATATATATAAACTCACTGTATTGAACACAATAACCGCACTAAGGTTATTACAGTGGACCCTCGAGTTTCGGCAGCTTCGACTTTCGTGAAATTCGACTTTCAGCAAGTTTTTTCGGCAAAATTTGGCCTCGAGTTTCGTGATTGGACTCGTGATTTGGCAACCGTTTGGTACCTGTCCTCCCATCACCGCGCACACAAAGCCAGTCTCCCACGCCATTCACGCTCTGTGTGCCATTGTTTACCAACATGTGACCATCACCCCGCGGGTTCATACGTAATAATCCATTGTTTTTGTGATTGTAACTGCTAAATAAGTCACCATGGGCCCAAGGAAAGCTAGTGCAAGTCCTTTGGTAAAGAAAGCGAAAAACACGATCCAGAGGGATTTTGAAGGGTTTGAGGCAGACCCTGACCCTGTCGACCCTCTGCCTGTTGTGGAAGGTGTTGTGGCATTGGGCAAGTCCATGGGGTTGGAGGTGAGTGATGGGGATGTGGAAGAGTTGGTGGAGGACCACAGGGAAGAGCTAACCACTGACGAACTGCAAGAGCTTCAACTGGAACAGCATCAAACCACAGCTGAGGAACTTGCTTCAGAGGAGGAGGAAAAGAGTGAAGGAGGTGCCTTCTTCGGTGATTAAGGACATGTGTTTAAAGTGGAATGAATTGCAAAGTTTTTGTTGAAAAGTATCACCCTGACCAAGCTGAAACAAGCCATATCTGCAACATGTTCAGTGACAAAACCTTGTCCCACTTCAGGCAAATCATAAAGAAATGCCAGAAACAGACCTCTCTGGACAGATATTTTGTGCGACAGGGGTTCAGTGACTCTCAAGTTGTTCCCAGTGGCATTAAAAGAAGAAGGGAAGTAACCCCAGAAAAGGACTTGATATCTGAAGTCCTAATGGAAGGAGATTCTCCTTCCAAACAATAGTGTACACCTTCCTCCTATCCCCTCCTCCCATCTTCCATCCACCCAGAAGTCTTCAGTAAAGGTAAGTGTAATGTTATTATTATTTTTTATATGCACGTACTTGATTTCTGATTGTTTTCAGTATGTAAATCTTGATTTAATGTGAAAAAAAAAATTATTTTAATATTTTTGGGTGTCTGGAACGGATTAATTTTATTTCCGTTATTTCTTATGGGGAAAATGGTTTCGAGTTTCGTGAATTTCGACTTTCAGCAGGCTCTCTGGAATGGATTAATCGCGAAACTCGGGGGTCCACTGTATCATATTATTGTTTACCACTTTTGTTTATTACAATAAACATGCACAAATCTTGTATAATACTAATGTTCTATCATATATTTACATATTTACAATCACTGGACATGGTTTAAGAACTGCTGGAGCTTGTGGAACTCCTTGAAACAAGGCACCATGCACAGAGGCACCTTACATCCCTTGCACATAAACCGAGTGTCTTTGCGTCTTTGTTGCCATTGTTTTGTTTATGCACAGACAATGCATCTCTTCTGAGCAAATTTCTTCTTAGTTGCAGGAAGCTGTATTATGAAATGATCACCTTCCCTCCTCAAACGCTTGGGTATATTCTGAGGAATTCGAGGACCTTGTTGTATAGCAGGTGTTGTTACCTGGTACTTCATTATGAGTTGTCTGACAACAGACAAACAAAATTCACCATACGGTGGTCTGTTGCCAGTCTTCATTTGGTACATATTATATGCATTGAGCATTGAAATGTCCATGAGATGGAAGAAAAGTTTCATGTACCACTTGTAACTCTTAAGAACACAATCAACAAAGCCAATCTGCATGTCGCATTTGTCAACCAAGCGCTTGTTTTGTGTATAATCAATCGCTGTCACTGGTTTTCGAATATTTTCATTAGTCACCCGATCATCTTTGCCACTGTCTTGCATTTCGTTACGGTGAATGGTTGTCAATAATGTGACATCTCGTTTGTCATGCCACCGTAATGCCATGATGTCATTGGCAGTAAACACCTGCACGTCATCACCACGACACTTGCGTTGAACCTGGGCATATATTTACGATTAGAACGCACTGTGCCACACACATCTGTCTTGTTCACTCGCAAGAAATCACTGAGTAAAGGGTTTGTGTACCAGTTATCGGTATATAATGTATGCCCCTTACCAAGATAAGGTGCCATCATGCTTCTCACTACGTCACCTGAGATACCCAATAACATCTTGGTATCTTTCAATGTTTTACACCCAGTGTATACAACAATATCCAAAACCAGGCCACTGTCACAGTCACAGAGTACAAACAGTTTTATACCAAAGCGTTTCCTATTGCTCGGTATATACTGCTTGAATGACAGCCTACCTTTGAACAAAATCAAAGACTTGTCAATTACAAGATTCTTGAATGGATAAAAGTACATGTTGAACTTTTGTTTGAGATACATAAAAACATTTCTAATCTTGTATAACCTGTCACTTCTGTCAGGCCTGGTTTTGTCAGAGAAGTGCAACATACGTAACAGTAAGATAAACCTGTTCACTGGGATGATTTCACTGAAGACCGGGGTAGAAATTAGCCGATCTGTGGACCAGTATGCTTTTATATTATGCTTATAGACATGAGGCATAAGCATTATTGTTGCAAAAAGCAAATACATTTCTGCAACAGTCGTCTCTTTCCACCGGTGTAGTCTTGACTGTGGTGATATGATCGTATTTGCCATGGTGTACTCAAAATACTTGTTACTTTCCCTGACAATAGTTTCCATCAAGGGCTGGTCAAAGAATATTAAAAAAAATTCCAGTTCATTGGCTGTGGTTCCAAGGGGACAAGTAGGTAGAATTCCACTTTTAGAGTCATCAAAGTGGTGGGGCTTGGGAACAAAATTGGGATTTTGCTGCCAATCCCAGATACAGTTTGCTGGTGGATACTGGACATCATAGGCTGGTTGTGCAGGTAGTTGTGGTTGTGGTGGGCTGGTGGCTGATGCTCTGCTTTGTCCTTGAACTGAGGAGTCAGCAGCATGGGTCCCAGCCTGGGCTGGTGAGTCACACATGGCCGTGGCACTACCATCACCACTACCACCACCTACTGATGTCTGTGGTCTATTCATGCCAAGTGTAGCCACATCATCCTCACTTTCACTGTCTATTCCTGGTGTAGGGCCATGGGATGTACTCCGTCCCCTGGGCACTGCATAGGGTACACTACCTGAGTGCATGCAGCGGCATACATACCAACGCTTCACTGGTGAATATGTTTCCTCACTATCACTACTCGAATGATCGTCAAGAGCAATAAAATCACAATCAACGTCACTATCATCATCATTACTGAAGTCAGAGGCCTGGCCATGCGAAAATAATAGTTTTCTCTTGCGATGAGGTACAACTGACCGTGACTGAGGAGTGCCCACACCAGAGGTAGAAGGTTGAGGATCATCAGGGTTTTCTGTGCTATTATCGATATCCTGGTCATTCCTTTTGGTCACTAACTGATCAAAGCCAAAGAATTCATCTTCATTTCCACTTCCATCAGAGTCAGAACTATCAGACAGGAAGAGGAGAGTCCCAATTTTCCTTGGAGTGAGAGCTGCCTTGCGACGAGGCATGGTGAACAAAGGTAACTGAGCCGGCGTTCCCACAATGCTATGCGGGTGCCTAGAATTTTTGTTTATGGCGCACACCTTCCACGCAGACCCGTTCTCTCACATGTAGGCCTATGAGCGTTTTTGCGCTAAATTTGATGCCGCTAGAATTTTGGTGTAGATCTACGGTTTGGACCCTGAACGTGAAGCCGTAGATCTACGGGACGGACCCTGAAAGGGTTAAGAGGAGGATTTATATTACAGTGGTGTCCTATGTATGTAGTGAGCACAATAAAAAGTATGGGTGTTTTGTATATTGAGTAAGTTAAGACTCTTGAATAGTGGGGGAGTATACTGTCTCGAGTTGGAATTTGTTATCAATTGGACTACTGTTTTCTGTTGGGTTATTAAGGGTCTGAGGTGATTTACTGTAGTTGAGCCCCATGCACAGACTCCATAGGTGAGACAGGGGTAAATGAGGGAGTGGTACAGAGCAAGGAGAGATGATTGTGGTACATAGTACCATGTCTTTGATAGAATGCCTACTGTGTTAGAGACTTTCTTAGAAATTTGCCATATGTACATCTGGAATTTGAGACTGCTGTCAAAGTGGAGTCCTAGAAATCTACCCTCAGTGAGTCTAGAAATGGGTGATACATTTATCATTATGTTAACCTGTACATTTGAGGCCCATTTTCCAAATTGCATGAAGTAGGTTTTGTCTATATTGAGAGTAACCCTGTTTGTCATCATCCAGGTAGATATTTTTTGTAGTTCAGCATTTACAGTGTTAGTCATTATGAGTGGATCTGGGTGAGAGAAAATGTAAGTAGTGTCATCTGCGAATAGTATGGGTTTAAGGAGTTTAGATGTGTTTGGTAGATCATTAATGTAAGTGAGAAAGAGAAGTGGGCCAAGGCCACTACCTTGTGGGACACCAACAGTTACTGGTTGTGTGGTAGAGTTAGCTCCATTTGTGTATACATACTGGTTTCTGCTGCTAAGGCATGACTTTAGGCAATTGAGAGAGTGCCCTCTTATTCCATTATGAGTTAACTTTAGGTGTGGTAAGTCATGATCAGCTGTATCAAAAGCTTGTTGTATATCGATGAATATTCCTAGGGGATAGGTTCTTTTTTTTCAAGTGCCATATATATTAGCTCTAGCATGTGTATTATAGCATCATTCGTGCTTTTTTTTTGGCCTGAATCCAAACTGGCTGACGGGTTGAGTATATTGAGGGAGACTAGGTAGGAATAGGCTTATTTAAGAATTAATTTTTCTAAGATTTTAGAAAGAAGAGGTAAGTTAGATATTGGCCTGTAGTTGTTCAGGTCAGTTGGATCACCACCTTTGTGGATCAGGGTGACCCTTGCTATTTTGAGAATTTGTGGGAAGATGGAGGATTCATTGGATATGTTAAAGAGAGTTGCAGTAATTGGTGAGAGTACACAAGAAGCTTTTTTATACATAAGAGGTGATGTTTTGCTTTGAGTTGCAAGCCAAAATCCAAGTTACAAGAGAGCTTCTGATATGCCGCCACTAGTTGGCGCAGTGAATGCCACAACATCCACCCAGCATCCCAGCATTTTGTGGTTTTTGTGCAGTTATTTTGCCAAATTTCATTTTTCTAACCATGGGTCCTAAGAAAGAAAGTGCAAAGGACAATGCTGAGAAGAAGAGGATGATGCCCATCGAATTAAAGCATGAAATCATAGAAAAACACGAGAAAATCCCTTTTATTTCTGCGTTTTCCTTATGAAGCTAGTGATCTAGTACAGTTAACCTCACAAACACTCCGTTTTCTCACATAATAAGACCTCAGAAGGACAAGAATGGGAAGATAGGGTCAGTGATAATTATTTTTATGTCAGGAGTGGCCATCACCACCTGTCACATAATGACATATTTTATCCATTCTAGAGTATATATCATGTTTCTAAGTTATTTATATTATTTATTAAGTCATATTAGATGAATTGTGATAGCTAAATAAGCCATAGAGTTGATATTAGCAATATATTGAAGTATTTTTTCCTGCCTCCCAAGAGCCATGAGTTCTGCTGGAACAGACTAATGGCATTTCAGTTAATTTCAACAAGGAAAATTAATTTGATGTATGAGCAAATTGAGTTATGAGCTTAGTCACGGGCCTCTTAAGTCAAGATACCACTGTATATCATTCATTCTATCAAATAATACCATAAAAGCCATCCAAACATACACTGCAAAGTCGCTGTTTTAAACCAGATACATGGTCACGCTTTTTTTTCCCCCATCATGCAGTGCATGGGGCAAGATTTTTTATATGGTGCACACTCACTGCATAGACCCATTCTCTCATTTCTAGGCCCAGATTTACCACTCGCTGCATATTTGAGTGAGCTGAGCTCATCATGTAGTTCTACATCACAGACCCTGAGTTCAAACCCGTAGTACTATGGCACAGACCTCAGTAGGGTTAATGGTCCAAGTCATACTGAAATGTCGTCATAAGTTTCTTTCTCTTATATGAAGGTTATCTGTGTATTGTTCCATTCAGGATATTGTAACTTTTTATTCCTTTATTATAAGTTTGTGTACTCTAATAAGACAGGCAAGTACAGAGTGATTAATCCATTGTTTATGTTTGAAATATTTACAAAGTACTGGATACTAGATATATATTTCTTTTAGATTTCACTTGCTATATGTGTAGTAGAAATTTATGCTACTGATAATAAATATTCTCTGAAAATAATATTGTAATAGTATATCAAAGTACTTAGATACTCTCTATATCTATCAGAGCAGGAAGAGGGGTGTTAATGTTGCTGTTTTATGACTGTAGTGTAAGTGTGCCTCTGGCAAGACAGTGATAGAGTGAATAATGAATTTTTTCTATTTTGGGTTACTCTACCTTGGTAAGAAATGGCTGATGTGTTAATAAAAAAAAATAAATATGTGAATGGAGACGAATGGTATTTGGGACCTGACGAGCTGTTGGAGTGTGAGCAGGGTAATATTTAGTGAAGGGATTCAGGGAAACCGGTTATTTTTATATAGCCAAACTTGAGTCCTGGAAATGGGAAGTACAGTGTCTGCACTTTAAAGGAGGGGTTCGGGATATTGGCAGTTTGGAGGGATATGTTGTGTATCTTTATATGTATGTGCTTCTAAACTGTTGTATTCTGGG
Organism: Cherax quadricarinatus; assembly: GCF_038502225.1. Taxonomy (NCBI): domain Eukaryota; kingdom Metazoa; phylum Arthropoda; class Malacostraca; order Decapoda; family Parastacidae; genus Cherax; species Cherax quadricarinatus. The sequence goes on from NC_091374.1 coordinate 17,455,947, forward strand.
CACCTCTGCAAAAACAGTGATTATGTGTGAGTGAGGTAAAAGTGTTGAAATATGATGAAAGTATTTTCTTTTTGGGGATTTTCTTTCTTTTTGGGTCACCCTGCCTTAGTGGGAGATGGCCAACTTGTTAAAAAAAAAAAATATGTATTTTGATTCATAGTTACCTGGGTCATTATAAGTGCTCTTCGTGATGACTTGCACTCTGTACTCTACTGAGGGTTAAGCTGTCTTAGTTTTTCCTCTGCACATGGACTTTTCCTTTATAAAATCTTGAAGATTATCCTAATATGTGAATCACTGAAAGGAGAGGAGAAAATTTGTGTATGGGTATTTTGATAGGCCAAAATGGGGAAGTGAAACAGAATTCTTCCTCTGTAAGCCATGCGTGTCGTAAGAGGTGACTAAAATGCCAGGAGCAGGGGGCTAGTAACCCCTTCTGTATAAATTACTAAATTTAAAAAAGAGAAACTTTCATTTTTCTTTTTTGGGCCACCCTGCTTTGGTGGGATACTGCTGTTAGTTTTGATAGACAGACACTGTAGAGCCAACTTTTACTGAGAGCATTTCACTCTGTAGAATTTTATCAATTTTTACTACTTGCCTTTTTCTCACTATTTGATAATTTAGAATGTATATTGATGAAGTTGTAACTAATTCTGAACACTGTATAGCATCTGAAATTAGATAATTAAATAAGACAATTTTTTTTGTCTCGAATACTGCAGTGAACTGAAAATTCTGGAGAATGAAGCAATTTCTACAGGGGCTGCAGCACTTAAAGACGACGCTGTTCAGTCCAGCAAAGAAGCTGATGAAGCCATTTCCACTATATCCAATGTTGAAGACTTACTAATCAGAGCTGGTGAAGATGCACGCTTGCTGATGAGGAATGTAGCCGAAGGTGAAAAGGATATAGAACTTGCTCATAAACAAGGTTTGTTGAGAATTTACTTGTGGATGAATTACATATTGTACTGTATTAAAAAATGTAAATTTTAAAGTGATATAGATATCTGTTCTACATAAAATTTATTATTATTATTAATAACCTCTTCTCCTGTATATACACCTACCATCCGACTTACGACCTGCTCGACTTACGACCACTCGACTTACAACCGTGTTTTTTATGCCAAATTTCTGGGAAATAAACAACTATTTGTGTTGTACACAGTGTTTATCCTAAACCTTACAGTATAAAATACAGTACTAACAGCATAAAAAGTAAAGTAAAACATGAAATACCAAAATAAAACAATAAAATAAAGTCATTAGTACTAACAGCATAAAAAGTAAAGTAAAACATGAAATACCAAAATAAAACAATAAAATAAAGTCATTAGTACTAACAGCATAAAAAGTAAAGTAAAACATGAAATACCAAAATAAAACAATAAAATAAAGTCATTACAAAAATGTTTTGTTGATATTCAGTAGTAAAGTCGACTTACGACCATTTCAACTTACGACCGGTTTCTCAGAACTGAACTCAGTCGTAAGTCGGATGGTAGGTGTATTACTAAATGTAAAAGGAGAAACTTTGGTTTTTCCTTTTGGGCCACCCCCACCTTGGTGGGATACAGCCGGTGCGTTGAAAGAAAGAAGAATTATTATTAATTTATGATAGCAGATTATACAGTGCAATTAATGATAGAGGGTCATTACCCCATCTGTTAATCAGGAGACAGACACTACCATTCATTATGCACCTATTGACACATAGAATTTAGAATATGTTTAAAGTTAATTTTCACAAACCATGAGAACTGATCAAATACAGTATAAACTTCTCAAATGTAATGCACTTTGATTATAGGCTCCCTGAAGAATAAACATGAATAAATTTATTGGTTAAGATGCAAAATAATAATTGATGTAAAGGGATGTTTTGTAAATTTAGCTTCAACACTAAGGTATTGAATGACACAAAATATAAAAGAAACTGTTAAACATTTCCTGGCAAACAGGTATAAGGGCATTAAATTCAGACGAGTGATTGGAAATATTGAATATAGAGGTGTAGAGTGGTTGTACAAAATTTGCCCTGAGAAAGTTTGAAAATTGATCACATATAGATAAAATCTAGAAGACTAGAGAAAAAATGAAAAGGGTTGATGTGCTAAAAATGACAATGTCACAGTAAAAATAAAGCTTTCTTAGACATATCCCTCATTTTGATTATGAAGTAAAAATTTCCTAAAGACTAAACAAATACAAAAACAGATAAAAGTCATTCAAGAATTTGAGATTTCTTGTTTTACTTTCTGAAATTCTGACCTTAAAACCCTCTTCCAGTATTGTCTTCTTACTTACAGGAAAAGCAAAGAAATGAGCAAAATCCTGTAATAAAAATATGATTCCATGTTTAATAAACTAATCAACACACTGAGAGTAGAAGATTAGGACTTTTTATTTGTACAGTTGTCTCTGCTAGATCTGATATGAAAACAACCCTGACAATCATTGAACAAGAAAGCGCCATTCACTTGGTTCCAGGGTCAGATTCCTGGAAAAGTGTATTTATAAAGAAAGGAAAATGCCACTAGTAAAGTGTTCTTGAGAACTTAGATACTAGAAGCCCCAAATTACAGCAGACATAGTGCCACTTCACAAAAGTAGGCAGCAGAATGACAGCAAAACACTACAGATCAGTAGCACTAGCATAAGTCGTTGAGAGGGTGCAAAGAAGGCAACATGAATAAGGCCAAGAAGTATAACAAAAAGTTAAGACATAGATATTAACCCTTTCACTGTCTATCCCTTAACATTACGGCTTGCAAGCCAATGTCAGTCCTGTAATAGTACACCAAAAATTCTAGCAGCTTCCAGTCATGTGGGAGAAACCTGGTAGGCCTACATATGAGAGAATGGATCTTAGTGGTCACTGTGCACAGTATAAAAAAATCCTGCAGCATGCAGTGCATAATGAGAAAAAAAACTTTACCGTGTTTTTGGTTTAAAACAGCGAATTTGTAGTGTATTTTCGTATGGCATTTATGGTTGTATTCTCGTTTTCTTGGTCTCATTTATTAGAATGGAAGATATACTACAGAAATAGACATGATTTTCAATGGTTTAAGACTAAAAGCATCTTGAAATTGAGCTCAAAGTATCAGAAATGTTCGATTTTTGCCATTGTTCAAGAGTAAACAAATTATGTCATGTGTCCAGTGCACATTAACTGGTGGGTATAATATGCTTTCACAGATGTGCTGATATTATTTATACAATTTTTACAGTAATATAGTAGTCTGCATAACACTAAATCTTCTATTTAATGGGTGAATAAAAATTCAAAATGGAAAGCAAGCATAATAAAAGAGAGGCTTGGAGATGTGACTGACGAACAGAGAAAATGTTAATCTAGTGCTAGGATTGTTTGCATTGTTAATTCTAGACCCTCTTTTGAAATTGGCCTTCTTTGAATTTCATATGAAATTGGCCAAATTACCAATTTCTGATCACTTTATTCGGTAGTTGAAATTGGTAAATGGGTGGTTTCTTGTACTCAGTCAATAGAACAAAAGGAGTTCTAGTAAAATAGCTATGAATTTAGTCGACTGGAACAATGGCATAGGCCAAAAATAGGGCTCAAAGTGGGTGAAATCACCAATGCATCAGTATTGCTGAGACTTTTAACTTTATGAGAGTGTAATTCCACAAGTTTTCCATCAAATTTTGTGATTTTGGTTTCTTTACCACTGGGAAAAAATTCTCTTTATTTCATAAGAAAAAAAAAAAAATTTTTTTTTAAATTCTTCGACACTGAGAGCAAGTTTGTGAGCAAAGGTCATGACAGTGAATGGGTTAAATTTTGTACTTTTGGTGTCTGTACCTTTGGAAAAAGATTCTTTACCATTTTAGAAGATTTTTTTTTTTTTTTTTTTTTTTTTTGACACAGCAAGTTTCATTTCAGAGATCTGGACAGTGAAAGGGCTAAATTGAGGGTCCACTGTATTTAAATGAAAATACTATAACATCCAAGATACTTTATATAATATTTTGTAATTCATAAATTATACATTTACGGTTTAATAACATGCACTGTTGGTTCTTGTGCATTGTTCAGTGGAACGAGTGGAGCAAGTAGTCCCTGAGATGACTCAGCTAGCTACACAACTTCGTGCACAAAAGGAAGTAATTCAGACTCTTGGAATTGATGTTGGAGATCGTCTAGAGAAACTGCGACGCACCATTCAAAAGACACGTGAACTGGCCAATAAGATTAAAGTGGGTGTATCATTTCTACCAAACACCACGATTGAAGTGGAGAATCCAGAGGACCTCATCAAAGCTGCCACTTCTACTAAGGTAAAGTTATACAAGGCCACTAAATGCTTACTAATGAACATATTCTGCATGTGGAAATATGTATATTCTCCTTAATGTTTGCAAGAACTTCAAGTAAAATTAGAATATTTAATGAAATCCTGTAGTTCTAGGTTTGGCTTAAGAGGATTAAAAAATTGCTATATTATTCACTAAAAGTAGGATTTCAATGTAGTAGTAGCAGTCATCACCACTGCCTTCACTACCATCATCATAGTCAAGGTTATTATTATTATTATTATTATTATTATTATTATTATTATTATTATTCTTTCTTTCAACACACCTGCTGTATCCCACCGAGGCAGGGAGGCCCAAAACAAAAAACGAAAGTTTCTCCTTTTACATTTAGTAATATATACAGGAGAATGGGTTACTAGCCCCTTGCTCCCGGCATTTTAGTTGCCTCTTACAACACGCATGGCTTACGGAGGAAGAATTCTGTTCCACTTCCCCATGGAGATAAGAGTAAATAAACAAGAACAAGAACTAATAAGAAAATAGAAGAAAACCCAGAGGGTGTGTGTGTATATATAGTTGTACAGGCATGTGTAGTGTGACCTAAGTGTAAGTAGAAGTAACAAGACGTACCTGATTATAATCATCATTTCCACCCTGCCCACTATCCTTCACAGGGTGGTCAAGTCCAAACCAGGAAATGATCAAAGTGGCAAAATATAAAGAAACACAATAACTCAGTTTTATTGTTGTATATGATTGAGAAGGGTTGGTGGTAGGGGGTAAAGGTTTTGTACATCCAGCAGGCTTGTGTGAATGTTATATCGGAGGAAAGGGAGATAAGTGATATTTTATAAAGTGTAGCATGCTGTTGGAGTGTGACCAAGGTAATATTTATGAAGGGATTCAGGAAAAATGGATAGCCAGATTTAAGGGGCACTGAAGTTCCTCTGTCTTCTAATAACGTTCATTTTTCCACTATAGTTTACCTTGTCCATAATTACTATCGCATTTGATTTGTCTGTTACCTAAGGTGAAGTCTTGGATCTTTCCTAATTCATGTTATAACTTAACAGATCTTTGAGGACAGTTGTGTTGGAGAGGTCTGAACAAAGCTCAGACCTCTCCAACACTGTATTTTCCAACTAGAGGTGGGAAATGCAGTGCCTGACTCTGAAGGAGGAATGAGGATGTTACAGTATGGAGGGTCATCTGAACTGTCATGTCAGCATGTTTCTGGCAAGACAGTGATTGAATGAATGACAGTTAATGTGTTTCTTATTTTTTGGGTCACCCTTTCTTGGTGGGAGATTGCCTGTGTTAAAGATTAAAAGATCAAGAAATAGCCAGTGTGATGTAGACTGCCAGTCCTGTGTGTTAGCAGGTCCAGATAACCTGTGAGAAGCTATGCTCATCAGCAGTCACAGGATGGACATCATGAAACCATAATTATGTAACTGTTGGGTGCCTTGTATTTTATGTTAATGTAGGAAAATAAGAATATGCACAGGAATTGTATTTTTTATTTATTAAACAAAGAAACGTGTACAGTACTGAGTAAAATTTTTTGCTAGTTTGATGATGCACATTATTGTGAGTATTTTAGAAAGTGGCAAAGTTGTGTTCAAGATCAACTTTTGTAAATATTATGGTAAGTAGCAAAGGAGGGAAACTTATAGGACAGTGTGGTGATGTGAAAGATATCAGATAAAAGTAGGCTGAGCAAGAGACTAAAAATTTGGGTTGGATGGAAGGTGGTGGTTGGAATGTTCCAGGAAAAAAGTGAAGGTTTTGAGTGGTATGGGCTTGAGAATTAAACAGGCACGTGTGAGCATGTTAGATTGAAATGAGTAGAAACAGGTGATTCTTATTATATGATTTGCTGGTGCAATGTGAGGAAGGTAACATTTATAAAAAGATTCAGGCCTCACTTTTAAGGATTGATGAGATCATGAGATTTATGGGAATAAAACTAGGAATACCTCTCTTAATCTCTTAATTAAAGTGAATCACATATTACTTCATTTTTCACAGCTTTCTCTGTTTACTCAAACGGAGGAGCCAACAGGACTTCTTCTATTTATGGGTACACCTGTCGGAGGTAGTAAACGAATGCGTCGCACAACGACTGATGACTTCATGGCCCTTGAAGTGGATGGTGGTTATGTAAGGCTCACAATGGATCTTGGGGCTGGTCCACACACTATTGAGTACAATAAGTTGTATATTGCTGATGGTGTTTGGACTAAGATCACTATTGAGAGGTAAATAAAAATTAGCTGAAATTAACACTAAATATTTTAACTTTGATTTGGCCTTCATTATTATTTTTTTGAAGACATCTGAAAATAGTGGATACAGTTTTTAGTGTATGTCCCTTATATAAAGATTATTGTTTATTTATTTTTGCAGAACAGGCAAGTTGGTGAAGTTATATGTGGATCGAGAAGAAATGCAAGGTGAACCAGTGGAGGAAGTATTACCTGGCAAGTATTCTGTCTTCAATCTTGATCCCAAAGTGTCAAAAATCTATGTTGGTGGAATTCCTGCTGGTACTCAGGTTAACAGGGCCATCCTTAGCACTTCATTCTATGGCAAGATGGAAGACCTTCGTCTTAATGATCAACCTATCGGATTGTGGAATTTCAAAATGGATGGAACCAACAACAATCAGCAACGAGGTGCTTTGGAAAGGTTAGAGAATGCTTATAATGTGAATTCTGTTTAAAAAAAAACAAAGGAGGGTTTAGTTTACATAATGTTGCAAAAAATTCTGCATAATGTCATCAACTTCATGGTAAGAGTACTTATTGTAGAAAATGTGCCAAATACTGTATAAATACTTTGTTGTTTTTACTAAACTGGCTGTTTCAAACTAGGGTGACCTATAAGAGGAAACATTCATCATCATTCATTTATTAGCAGTCTTGTCAGAAATGCACAGACATTAGAATTAAAATAACTCCGAACTGCAACATCTTATCTCATCCTTCAGAGAATAGGCACTTCTTCCCACCTCCAGGACTTGGGTCTGGCTAAGTGATTTTCTGGTTACATGTATTTACATGTATTTGCTGATGACACTGTGCTCTTGGGAGATTCTGAAGAGAAGTTGCAGAGATTGGTGGATGAATTTGGTAGGGTGTGCAAAAGAAGAAAATTAAAGGTGAATACAGGAAAGAGTAAGGTTATGAGGATAACAAAAAGATTAGGTGATGAAAGATTGAATATCAGATTGGAGGGAGAGAGTATGGAGGAGGTGAACGTATTCAGATATTTGGGAGTGGACGTGTCAGCGGATGGGTCTATGAAAGATGAGGTGAATCATAGAATTGATGAGGGAAAAAGAGTGAGTGGTGCACTTAGGAGTCTGTGGAGACAAAGAACTTTGTCCTTGGAGGCAAAGAGGGGAATGTATGAGAGTATAGTTTTACCAACGCTCTTATATGGGTGTGAAGCGTGGGTGATGAATGTTGCAGCGAGGAGAAGGCTGGAGGCAGTGGAGATGTCATGTCTGAGGGCAATGTGTGGTGTGAATATAATGCAGAGAATTCGTAGTTTGGAAGTTAGGAGGAGGTGCGGGATTACCAAAACTGTTGTCCAGAGGGCTGAGGAAGGGTTGTTGAGGTGGTTCGGACATGTAGAGAGAATGGAGCGAAACAGAATGACTTCAAGAGTGTATCAGTCTGTAGTGGAAGGAAGGCGGGGTAGGGGTCGGCCTAGGAAGGGTTGGAGGGAGGGGGTAAAGGAGGTTTTGTGTGCGAGGGGCTTGGACTTCCAGCAGGCATGCGTGAGCGTGTTTGATAGGAGTGAATGGAGACAAATGGTTTTTAATACTTGACGTGCTGTTGGAGTGTGAGCAAAGTAACATTTATGAAGGGATTCAGGGAAACCGGCAGGCCGGACTTGAGTCCTGGAGATGGGAAGTACAGTGCCTGCACTCTGAAGGAGGGGTGTTAATGTTGCAGTTTAAAAACTGTAGTGTAGAGCACCCTTCTGGCAAGACAGTGATGGAGTGAATGATGGTGAAAGTTTTTCTTTTTCGGGCCACCCTGCCTTGGTGGGAATCGGCCGGTGTGATAATATAATGTATTTAATGTAAGAGCCTGTTATTACAAAAGTCAAAATCACTTACCTTCTGTGACTTGCAATCAGTGTAACAAACACTATTTGATGCAATGATGATGTGAGAATCTTGGTTGTTGAATTTAATTCATTCCAGACGTCAATTCAACAACCAAAATAGATGATAACCAAAGTAATTTTTCCCATAAAGAATAATATAAATAGAATTAATCCATTCCAGACCCTGAAGGACAATATAATAATTTATTAAAAATGTACTAACTACTACATAAAATTGTAAAAATATTAAAAGAAACTTTAACAGAAATACTGCACAGTAAATTAAAATTTAACACTCTTATTTGTCAGAGGAGATCTAATGGCATACTGGAAGTAGGAGGTGGAGGAGAGGAGGGGGTATGTTATTGCTTGGAAAGGAGAGTCACCTTCTTTTAATATGTCGGGCAACCGTCCTTCTGTTATTGTTTCTCTTCTTTGTCTCTTTTCACCACTAACAAACACCTTGTTCTGACTCACTGGTTCTGTGTCTCACTAAAAACCTGTCCAGTGAGGTTTGTTTCAGGCTCCATTTTAACACTTGTCTAAATTGAGATATTACACTGCCATTGTACAAGTTAGAGAGATGGATGGTCACTGCTTTGTCTGGATGGTATTTTCAGCAAACTCCTGCACTGCACGCCGTTTATCACACATTTCCTTGACAAGTGCAATGGGCACATCATCGGTTACCTCCTCTTCCTTTGATAACAGCTCCTCCGCAATTTGTTGCTGCTCCTTCTGAAGGTCTACAAGTTCTTCTGTGGTGAGTTCAGTTCTGTGCTCCTCCACATCATCTTCAGTCGCCTCTAGGCCCAAGGTCTTCACCAGGGATACAATATCCTCTACTGGCTCAGGCTCATCTTCTAAGCCTTCAAAATCCCTGGCTGCCACAAAGTCAGGCCACAATTTCTTCTATGCTGACTGCATGGAAATCCGTGAGGGTTAAATTTGTTTCTGAAGTGATTTCAAAGCACCTTTCAAAAAGTGATTGGTGTAGTTTCTTGAGGTTAGCAATGACCTGCTGGTCATTTCTCTACTCTACAGTCAGTATGATATCCAGTACATTATGACAGGCCATGCTGATACGTCACAAGATGAATTACTGTATAACCAATGTGATTAGCCAGCTTATGTTTCATAGTGTATATAAGCCAGTTACTCAACCTGCAGATTAGAGATTTGTTCAGATGTTGCCTGCTATCCTGAATTGTGTCTACAGTCAGTGAGGCTGGCTGCTCTCCTGAATTGTGTCTACAGTCAGTGAGACTAGCTGCTCTCCAGAATTGTGTCTATAGTCAGTGAGGCTGGCTGCTTTCCTGGGCTGTGTCCACAGTCAGTCAGGCTGGCCACTCTCCTGGGTTGTGTCTACAGTCAATGAGGCTGGCCACTGTCCTGGGTTGTCTACACTCATTGAGGCTGGCCACTCTGTTGGGTTGTGTCTACAGTTAGTGAGGCTGGCCACTCTCTTGAATTGTGTCTGTAGTTAGAGAGACTGGCTGCTCAAATGGACTGTCTATAGCCAGTGAGGCTGACTGCTCTCCTGTATTGTGTCTGCAGTCAGAGGCTGGCTGCTATCCTGGATTGTGTGTACAGTCAGTGAGGTTGGCTGCTGTCCTGGATTATGCCTACAGTCAGTGAGGCTGGCCCCTCACCTGGGCGTGTCTGCAGTCATTGAGGCTGGCTGCTCTCCTGGGTTGTGTCTGTAGTCAGGCTGGCCACTCTCCTGGGTTATGTCTACAATCAAAGAGGCTGGCTGCTTTCCTGAATTGTGTCTACAGTCAGTCAGGCTGGCCACTCTCCTGGGTTGTGTGTGCAGTCAGAGAGGCTGGCCACTCTCTGCTCTGTAATTGCTGAACTTTTATTTGCATGAAGTTTTTACACAGTTTCTGTGATGTGTGGCATGTCAGTGAGTAATTTCTGTGTTAAGGTTCAATGAACTACTAATGGGAATAGCAGCCTTTCTGAATAATATCTTTTAAGAAACATAAGAAAGGAGGAACACTGCAGGAGGCCTGTTGGCCCATACTAGGCAAGTCCTTTACAATTCATCCCACTAACAAAACATTTGCCCAACCCAATTTTCAATGCCACCCAAGAAATAAGCTCTGATGTGAAAGTCCCACTCAAATCCAACCCCTCCCACTCATGTACTTATCCAACCTAAATTTGAAACTACCCAAAGTCCTAGCCTCAATAACCCAACTAGGTAGACTGTTCCACTCATCAACTACCCTATTTCCAAACCAATACTTTCCTATATCCTTTCTAAATCTAAACTTATCTAATTTAAATCCATTACTGCTGGTTCTCTCTTGGAGAGACATCCTCAAGACCTTATTAATATCCCCTTTATTAATACCTATCTTCCACTTATACACTTCGATAAGGTCTCCCCTCATTCTTCATCTAACAAGTGAATGTAACTTAAGAGTCTTCAATCTTTCTTCATAAGGAAGATTTCTAATGCTATGTATTAATTTAGTCATCCTACGCTGAATGTTTTCTAACGAATTTATGTCCATTCTGTAATATGGAGACCAGAACTGAGCTGCATAATCTAGGTGAGGCCTTACTAATGATGTATAAAGCTGCAGTATGACCTCTGGACTTCTGTTGCTTACACTTCTTGATATAAATCCCAGTAATCTATTTGCCTTATTACGTACGCTTAGGCACTGCTGTCTTGGTTTAAGGTTGCTGCTCACCATAACCCCCAAGTCCTTTTCGCAATCTGTATGGCTAAGTTCTACATCATTTAACTTATAAGTACTAGGGTTATGGGCACTCCCAAGCTTCAGAACCTTGCATTTATCTACATTGAACTGCATCTGCCACTTTTCTGACCAAGAATAGAGTTTGTTTAAATCCTCCTGAAGTTCCATAACATCTACGTTTGAATCAATTATCCTACCTATCTTTGTGTCATCGGCGAATTTGTTCATATCACTAGTAATTCCCTCATCAAGATCATTGATATATATTATAAACAACAACGGGCCCAAGACTGATCCCTGTGGAACGCCACTTGTTACAGATCCCCACTCGGATTTAACCCCATTTATGGACACACTCTGCTTCCTGTCAGTGAGCCATGACTCGATCCACGAGAGCACTTTTCCCCCAATGCCATGAGCTGCCACTTTCTTTAACAGTCTATGGTGCGGAACTCTATCAAAAGCCTTACTAAAATCTAAGTAAATAATATCAAATTCTTTATCGTGGTCAACAGCCTCAAAAGCTTTACTGAAGAAAGTTAATAAATTAGTTAGACAAGACCGGCCTCTTGTGAATCCATGCTGAGTATCATTAATCAAGCTATGCTTATCGAGATGGCTTCTTATAATCTCAGCTATAATTGACTCTAGCAACTTGCCTACAATTGAGGTCAGGCTTATTGGGCAGTAATTTGACGGTAACGACTTGTCCCCTGTTTTAAAAATAGGAATTACATTAGCCATCTTCCACATATCAGACACTACACCTGTTTGAAGAGATAAATTAAAAATATTAGTTAATGGTTCACAGAGTTCCATTTTGCATTCCTTAACCCTTTCAGGGTCCAAGGCCCAAATCTGGAGTCACGCACCAGTGTCCAAGAATTTTCAAAAAAAAAAATTTGTTATTTTTTCTTATGAAATCGTAGAGAATCTTTTTGTGAAGGTAATAAAACAAAAAGTACGAAATTTGGTGGAAAATTGACGAAATTGTGCTCTCGCAAATTTTGATGTGTCAGCGATATTTACGAATCGGCGATTTTGCCGACTTTGACTCCCATTTTAGGCCAATTACATTATTCCAATCAACCAAATTCTTAGCTATTTCACTAGTATTACTTCTATTCTATCGATTGAGCACAAGAAATCGCCAAGTCAACTGTTTCAACTACAAAATAAAGTGATCGGAAATTGTTAATTTGGCCAATTTAACACAAAGTTCAAAATATTCCAATTTCAAAATAGGGTCCAGAATGAACAATGTAGGCATTCCTGGCACTAAACTAACATTTCCTCTGTTCATTAGTTATGTTTTGAGGCTTTACAAATAAATTCCATTTTGATTTTTTATTCACATAATGAATTTTTATTCACACCAAAAAATAGAAGATTTACTGTTATGCAATACTGTAATAATTGTATAAATATCATCACCATATTTGTGAATGTATATTAGACCCACCAGCTGATGTGTATTAGACGTGTGAGGTCGTTTGTTTACTCTTGAATATCGGCAAAAATTTAACATTTCTGCTACTTTGAGCTCAGTTTCAAGCCATTTCCAGTGCTAAAACCAATCAAAATCATCTCTATTTCTGTAATATGTCTTCCATTCTATCAAATGAGACCAAGAAATCGCAAATACAACTATAAAAAACATACGAAAAAACACTGCAAAGTTGCTGTTTTAATCGAAAAATCATGATTTCATTTTTTTTCTCTCATTATACACAGTGTGCTGCAGGATCTGTTTTATGTGGTGCACACATACCACATAGATGTATTCTCTCATATCTAGGCCCAAATGTACCACTCACAGTTTATCAGAGTGAGCTGAGCTCATGGCGTAGATCTACGGTTTGGAACCTGAACGTAAAGTCGTAGATCTACGGGACAGACCCTGAAAGGGTTAAGAACCCTTGAAAAAACCTCATCAGGACCCGGCGACTTATTTTGCTTCAGTCTGTCTATCTGCTTCACAACCATTTCACTAGTGACTGTGATGTTACATAATTTATCTTCTTCTAGCCCACTATAAAAATTAATTACTGGAATATTGTTAGTGTCTTCCTGTGTAAAAACTGAGAGAAAATAATTATTAAAAATCGAGCACATTTCATTCTCTTTGTCAGTAAGGTGCCCATAGTTATTTTTAAGGGGACCTATCTTATCTCTAACTTTTGTTCTATAGACCTGGAAAAAACTTTTTGGGTTAGTTTTAGAATCCCTAGCAACTTTAATTTCATAGTCCCTTTTAGCTTTTCTTATCCCCTTTTTAATGTCCCTCTTAATGTCAATATACTGACTCATATGATGACCCTCACCTCTTTGGATACGCCTATAAATTCCTTTCTTATGCCCTAGTAGATATTTGAGCCTATTATTCATCCATTTTGGGTCATTTCTATTTGATCTAATTTCTTTATATGGGATAAACGCTCTTTGAGCAGCATGTATAGTGTTCAGAAAACTGTCATATTGATATCTCACTTCGTTACCCCAGTCAACAGATGATAAGTGTTCTCTAAGCCCATCGTAATCTGCTAAGCGAAAATCTGGGACTGTTACTGAGTTATCGCTACTATCGTACTTCCATTTAATGCTAAATGTAATTGATTTGTGGTCGCTAGCACCCAGTTCCTCTGAAATTTCTAAATTATTAACAAGGGATTCATTGTTTGCCATAACTAAGTCAAGCAGGTTATTTCCCCTTGTAGGTTCTGTCACAAACTGCTTCAAAAAAACAATCCTGAACTTCTTCTAAGAAGTCGTATGACTTGAAACATTTTGTTTGCTCAGTATGTCATCTATTGACACTTGTGTACCTGCACTCTGTTTCCTGTCTACATTGCTCACTACATAGACCTGCTCTGTTTGTCCTCGTGCTTTGGCCCAATATAAACCTCAACAGCAACATGAAGGATGTTGCTTCTGTAAACATGTAACATGCATTTTCTACCCTGGAGGGCTGTGATCATTGTTTCTGTTAGATGTACAGGCATAGTAATGACAGGTATGTGTATGCAGACAAAATATGCAGAATAAGCTTTTATTGCAGCAGTGTTTCACTCATGGTAGAGTTTTACCCTGAGTTAAATGACCCAATGAAACACAACACAAATAAATAACAAAAGGCACAATACCGTGACTGGAACGATACACAAATAACCCGCACATAAAAGACAGAAGCTTACGACGACGTTTCGGTCCGACTTGGACCATTGACAAAGTCACACTAACAGAGGTGGAGCAGGACGGCTATATATAGGCAGGAAGAGGTGGAGGTAGTAGTAGTAGTAGTAGTACAAGAAATGTATATAATACCGACAGGATGAAATGACACATGCACAACACCCGGGCATCCCCACCATAGACGTTTCGCCATCCAGCCAGCCACTGGATGGCGAAACGTCCACAACAAAGACAACCAGACGCTGCACATGTGTCTTAATTTCGTCAGTAGTTGTAGTAGAAGAAGAAGAGGTAGTAGTAGTGGTAGTGGTAGAACTGGGAAATAAGGAAGACGAGCCAGTCAAATACAAAGGAAGGGGAGCACTGCAAGAGAGCTAGAAACCCACAGAGGGAGAGCAAGCGCACCGAGGTGCGTGAAAGGGGAAGTGGTGAAATAAAATAAATGAAGAAGGAACAGAAACACGAGACAGGAGAGAGAAAGACCACCCAGAGGAGAAAAGGAGAGAGGAAAGGGGAAGAGGAAGAAGAAAAAGAAGAATAAGAGGAAGAAGAAGAAGAAGAAGAAGAAGAAGAAGAAAAAGAAGAAGAAGAAGAAATGAGGATTCAGGTTAAGTCACGGGTGTTCTGAAGTTTGGAGCATTTTACAATGTAGTGGGAGAGGAAGGCATCTACAGAGACGAAGCCAGGGCTAAGGTTCATACAAGGAAAGTTGTGTATAAGAGAGGATTCAACTAAACGGCGACTGTTTGAGTTGGAAGTAGGGAAGACAGTTTTAGCAGAAGACCAGTCAATAGGATGGCTATGATCTCTGACGTGACAGAAAAGAGCATTGTTAGTGTCGGCAAGCCTAACACTATTTTTGTGCTCCAATGAAAGTTTGTTGTACATAGTGTCTGTGTTAAAACATAAAACAATATACATGTACAGGGAAACTTTTATTGTATGGTTCACCCATGAGGCAGATTTATCAAGTATGTACTTGATAAAGACCCTTGGAAATATAAACACTTAAGCAGTATAATGTGATCCTTTATTGACAATGTTTCACCCACACAGTGGGCTTTATCAAGTCACAAACAGATCTGCCTGGGTAAAAGGTACATGAGTATTTATAGGTTTTAGTCAGGTGGAGAATGCTGCATGTGACATCTTCGGAGTAGGGTGATCGCTATCCCACATAAGAACATAAGAATGGAGGAACACTGCAGAAGGTCTACTTGTATGCTTATTCAATCTCTCTTTAAAGCTACCCAAGGTTCTAGACTCTATCACCCTACTCTGAAGATGTCGCATGCAGCATTCTCCACCTGACCAAATCCTATAAATATACTCACGTACTTTAACCAAGGTAGATCTGTTTGTGACTTGATAAAGCCCACTGCATGGGTGAAACATTGTCAATAAAAGATCACATTATACTGCTTTTTTTTTTTTTTCAACCAACTGGCCGCATCCCACCAAGGCAGGGTGGCCCAAAAAGAAAAACGAAAGTTTTTCTTTTTAAATTTTATAATTTGTACAGGAGAAGGGGTTACTAGCCCCTTATTCCTGGCATTTTAGTCACCTCTTACAACACGCATGGCTTATGGAAGAAGAATTCTTTTCCACTTGCCCATGGAGATAAGAGGAAATAAACAGGAACAAGAACTAGAAAGAAAATAGAAGAAAACCCAGAGGGGTGTGTATATATATTCTTTTACATGTATGTGTAGTGTGACCTAAGTGTAAGAAGAAATAGCAAGACATATCTGAAATCTTGCATGTTTATGAGACAGGAAAAAAGACACCAGCAATCCTACCATCTTGCAAAACAATTGCAGGTTTCCGTTTTACGCTCACTTGGCAGGACGGTAGTACCTCTCTGGGCAGTTGCTGTCTACCAACCTACTACCTAGGATTATACTGCTTAAGTGTTTATATTTCTATTGTGTTGGTATTTTATACCATTTATTTCCATAAAGACCCTTGTTACCTATAATGTACAAACTTATTGTTTTTGTACTCATACATTTCTAGAACTTGGCACAGAGGCCATGTTAAGTGGTATTGCTTGTTCAGTGTTTATCTGAGTCTACAGTAGATCTAAGTGGAAACTTACACACCATCAGTCTCAAGTATTATTGATATTTTGATGATTCTGGCTCCACTTAAATTGTTCATCATAGGCTAAGTAACATTATTTGTAAATTGGCAAGAAAAATCCACAGCGCTTCTTTCACTCATTAGCCTCAGTCATTCACTATCAGTTAGTGGATGACAGTCATCCACTAGTGACAGATCTAACTTGCTCTGTTCTACCCAGACACAAGATGGTTCAGAGATATTATCTAGAACCTTGAACTAGCATATTATGGAAAATTTTATAATACTAATCAGTCATTATAATAATTGTATACAGGTGCTTTTGCCAGTGAGTTGGTTCTTTTTGGGAGCTTATAAGGAGAATTTACAAAATTGGGAGGCATGTCAACAAAGGCAATTAAAAATGAATATAGGAAAGAGCAAGGTGATGAGAGTTTCTAAAAAATATAACCAGTATTAGATTATAGGAATGGGGGTATGGAGAATGTGAATGTTTTCAAGTATTTGGGAGTGAACTTGTTGGCAGATGATTCTGTGAGATATGAGGTGAACCATAGAATTAACAAAGAAAAAAAGGTGAGTGGTACATTAAGGCATCTGTGAAGACAAAAGACTTTATTCATGGAGGCACAAAAAAGGGTAATATTCCAGAGTATAGTGGTATCAGCACTGTTATATGGTTGTGAAGCTTGGGTTTTGAATGTTGCAACCAGAAGGCCAGAGGTAGTGGAGCTGTTGTGTTTGAGGGCAGTGTGTAGTGTGAATATTATGCAGAGAATTTGGAGTTTAGATTAAGAGGTGTGGAGTTATCAAAAATATTATTCAGATTGCTGAGGAGGGGCTTTTGAGGTGGTTTAGACATTTAGAGACAGTGGATAAAAGTAGGATAACTAGAATGGTATATAAATGTGAGGTGGAGGGGTAGGAGTTTTCCTAGGAAAGGCTGGAGAGAGGGGATAAAGGAGGTTTTGAGTGCTAGGGGGCTTGGGCATCCAATAGGCTCATGTGAGCATGTTAGGAGTGATTGGAGGCAAATGGCTTTTATGACTTGACATGCTATTGGAGTGTGAAGAAGGTAGCATTTATGAAGGAATTCAGAGAAACTGGTTAGCCAGACATGAGTCCTGGAGGTGAAAAGTACAGTGCCTACATTCTGAAGGAGGGGTGGGGATGTTGTGGTTTGGAGAGGCATCTGACCTGAAATGTTTGTGTGCTTCTGGAAAGACAGTAATTGAGTGAGTAACCGTAAAAGTGTTTTCTTCTTTGTCAGGTTACGCTACCTCAGTGGAAGATGACTATTTTTCATGAGGAACTGTTATTTAAAGCTTACATACAATCTAAACACCCATACTAGCGAGTGAACATAATTATAAAGGGCACCATGATTGTAGATTATGGTAGGCAGGCTCATTTTCCCCTGCCTGTTCTATATAGCCAGTGTTATTGTGGTGATTATTAAGCTTTGGAAAACACACCAACATACTTTCAAATATTGAAAAAACGTATACATATATACGTTTGGACCGTTTACGGGTTAAAGATAAGGTGGCTTTGAAGCCACTGTCAGTTGCTATGAGCTCAGTCTCGTGATGCAGGAGAATATGCTTTATCATTACACTAATATCAACACTATAGCTTTTTTTTTTTTTTTTTTTTTCAACAAGTCGGCCGTCTCCCACCGAGGCAGGGTGAGCCAAAAAAGAAAGAAAATCCCCAAAAAGAAAATACTTTCATCATCATTCAACACTTTCACCACACTCACACATTATCACTGTTTTTGCAGAGGTGCTCAGAATACAACAGTTTAGAAGCATACACATATAAAGATACACAACATATCCCTCCAAACTGCCAATATCCCAAACCCCTCCTTTAAAGTGCAGGCATTGTACTTCCCATTTCCAGGACTCAAGTCCGACTATATGAAAATAACCGGTTTCCCTGAATCCCTTCACTAAATATTACCCTGCTCACACTCCAACAGATTATTGCCTATCACAATTGATCTAATATGACATAATAAACAATATAAATAACATAAAACATGTTAAATATTCCAGAATGAATAATATTTGGCATAATACCGAGCAGTTCAACGGAGGTATGAAGAGGATACAAGATACAAGTACCATTCTCCTATCCCTGATGGGGCTTATATTAGAGAAAACAGAGTGTAGCACAGGGCTAACTGTGATATACACTTTTACTGCACCATAAACCTGAAACAAAAAAGCTATTTTCTCTGTATAGATTACCACACATAGCAGCATGTGTGTAGAGAACCTAGGATAACCCAAAAAAGTCAGACAGCGTGGCTTATTTCTAGCATGTACCTGGCTTGGGTTAGCCATATATGATTTTTGGTAAATATTTGATTCCCAGCCAGGGTAGAAACACTGGGCGTTTCTTTACACCTGTTGTCTATGTTCACCCATCAGTAAATGGGTACCTGGGTGTTAGTCGACTGGTGTGGGTGTTATCCTGGGACACTGACCTAATTTGCTTGAAATACTCAACATAACAAGCGGCTTTCTATATACATGTAGTAGTATGTCACTTATGTCAGCTATGTCTGTATCCCATGTACATGTATGTGAAGTAAATTATTATTATTGTTATTTTCTCATTTGTTTGTTGGGTTATCTTATTGAAACTTAAGCAATGTATGATGGAAAGATGCTTCTTAATGTGCACCAAAAATGAAAGAAATCAGACCATAAATAGCGGAGTTCACTTCTCAGCCATTAGAGGCCACTTAGCGGTATATCTTTGTATGGTTTTTATGGTTATATTCTCGCTTTTTCAGTCTCATTTGATAGAATGGAAGATATATTACAGAAACAGATATGATTTTGATTGCTTACATGACAAAAAGTACCTTGAAATTGTGCTCACAGTAGCAGAAAAGTTTTATTCTTTAGCGATGCTCAAGTAAACAAATGACGTTGCCGTCCAATACCTGTCCGCTTGCCAGTCCAAATTCCAATACGCAGTCAAGAATGGGTTGACATTATTTATACAGTTACAATAATGCAGTAGTCTGCATAACAGTAAATCTTCTATTTTTTGATGACTAATGAACTAATGAACTAATGATGACTAATGACTAATGAACAGAGAAAATGTTATTTTAGTGCCAGGAATGTCTGCATTGTATTTTCTGGACCCTATTTTGAAATTGGCATCTGTGAAATTGGCCAAATTGCTAATTTCTGACCACTTTATTGGGTAGTTGAAATAGGTGAATGGGCGGTTTCTTGTACTCAGTTAGCAGACTAGAAGTAAGTAAGTTTATTCAGGTACTATACACAAATACAGTTACATAGATTATCATACATAGCAGTGTATGTATAGAGAACCTAGGATAACCCAAAAAAGTCAGACAAAGTGACTTATTTCCAGTACCTGGCTTGGGCTTGCCATGATTTTTGGTAAATATTGTTTTTTTCTCAGTTGTTTGTTGGGCTATCTCATTGAAACTTGGGTAATGTATGATGGAAAGATGCTTCTTAACGTACACCAAAAATAAAAAAGACGGACAATAAATAAGGGAGTTCACTTCTCAGCCATTAGCGGCCGCTTAGCGGTATATTTTTGTATGGTTTTTATGGTTATATTCTCATTTTTCCGGCCTTATTTGATAGAATGAAAGATATATTACAGAAATAGAAATAATTTTGATTGCTTTCATGATGAAAAGTACAGTGGACCCTCGCATACCGTTGGCATCACATAACGTTAAATCCGCATACCGATACATTTTATCGCTAAAATTTTGCCTTGCATAGCACTAAAAACTCGCTCAACACTATTCGTCCAAGACACGTCTAATGTGCGGCCTGAGCAAGCCTCACATGTTCCGCCGGTGGCATTGTTTACAAGCCAGCCTCCGCGGTAACATCCAAGCATACAATCGGAACATTTAGTATAATTACAGCATTTTTGGTGATTTCATCTGCAAAATAAGTGACCATGGGCCCCAAGAAAGCTTCTAGTGCCAACCCTACAGGAATAAGGGTGAGAATTACTATAGAGATGAAGAAAGAGATCATTGCTAAGTATGAAAGTGGAGTACGTGTCTCTGAGCTGGCCAGGTTGTATAGTAAACCCCAATCAACCATCGCTACTATTGTGTCCAAGAAAACGGCAATCAAGGAACCTGTTCTTGCCAAAGGTGCAACTGTGTTTTCAAAACAGAGATCGCAAGTGATAGAAGATGTTGAGAGACTCTTATTGGTGTAGATAAACGAAAAACAGATAGCAGGAGATATCATCTCTCAAGAGATCATAAGTGAAAAGGCTAGGAAGTTGCATGAGGATTTAATTAGAAAAATGCCTGCAACTAGTGATGATGTGAGTGAATTTAAAGCCAGCAAGGGTTGGTTTGAGAGATTTAAGAAGCGTAGTGGCATACATAGTGTGATAAGGCATGGTGAGGCTGCCAGTTCGGACCACAAAGCAGCTGAAAAACGTGTGCAGGAATTCAAGGAGTACATAGACAGTGAAGGACTGAAACCTGAACAAGTGTTTAATTGTGATGAAACAGGCCTGTTTTGGAAGAAAATGCCAAGCAGGACCTACATTACTCAGGAGGAAAAGGCACTCCCAGGGCATATGAAAGACAGGCTTACTCTGTTAATGTGTGCCAATGCTAGTGGTGATTGCAAAGTGAAGCCTTTATTAGTGTATCGCTCTGAAACTCCCAGAGCGTTCAGGCAAAAGAATATCCTCAAGGCTAATTTGAGTGTGCTGTGGAGGGGAAACAGTAAGGCATGGGTCACTACAGACTTTTTCTATGACTGGTTATACCAAGCATTTTCCCTCAATGTGAAAAATTACCTAACTGAAAAGAAATTAGACCTTAAGTGCCTCCTGGTGTTAGACAATGCCCCTGGTCATCCTACAGACTTGGCAGAGTGACTTTGTGGGGACATGAGCTTCATTAAGGTCAAGTTTTTGCCTCCTAATACCACTCCTCTCCTGCAGCCCATGGACCAGCAGGTTATTGCAAACTTCAAAAAACTGTACACAAAAGCTCTGTTTGAAAGGTGCTTTGTAGTGACCTCAGAAACTCAATTGACTCTAAGAGAGTTTTGGAGAGAGCACTTTAATATCCTCAATTGTGTAAACCTTATAGGTAAGGCTTGGGCAGGAGTGACTAAGAGGACCTTGAACTCTGCTTGGAAAAAACTGTGGCCAGAATGTGTAGACAAAAGGGATTTTGAAGGGTTTGAGGCTAACCCTGGGAATCCTATGCCAGTTGAGGAATCAATTGTGGCATTGGGGAAGTCCTTGGGGTTGGAGGTTAGTGGGGAGGATGTGGAAGAGTTGGTGGAGGAGGACAATGACAAACTAACCACTGATGAGCTGCTAGATCATCTTCAACAGCAAGAGGGCAGACCTGAGGAAACTGCTTCGGAGGAGGGGAGAGAGAAACTGAAGAAGTTGCCTACTTCAAAGATTAAGGAAATCTGTGCAATGTGGCTTAAGGTGCAAGCCATTATGGATGAAAATCACCCTCAGACAGCTGTTGCAAGCCGTGTTGGCAACCTGTACAATGACAGTGTTGTGAACCACTTTAGGAAAGTCATAAAGGAACGAGAGGTACAGACCTCTATGGACAGATATGTTGTGCAACAGAAGTCCAGTGACTCTCAAGCTGGTCCTAGTGGCATTAAAAGAAGAAGGGAAGTAACCCCGGAAAAGGACTTGACACCTCAAGTCCTAATGGAAGGGGATTCCCCTTCTAAACACTAAGACCATCAACACTCTCCCCTCCTCTCATCCCATCAATCATCACCAGATCTTCAATAAAGGTAAGTGTCATATAATTGTGCATGTCTTCTTCAGTTTGTGTGTATTAAAATTAATATTTCATGTGGTAAAAAAAAATTTGTTTCATACTTTTGGGTGTCAGGAACGGATTAATTTGATTTCCATTATTTATGGGAAAAATTAATTCGCATAACGATAATTTCGCATAACATTGAGCTCTCAGGAACAGATTAATAGCGTTATGCGAGGGTCCACTGTACCTTGAAATTGAGCTCAAAGTAGCGGAAATGTTCGATTTTTGCCGATGTTCAATGAACTGTGTAAGTCAAGTTGGCTAATTTTATTAAGTGTATTCCAACCTAACCACTGTAATTCGGCAAACTCAGTAATCCAGCACACTAGAGGTCCCAATGATGCCGGATTTGTGATGGAGGACCTGTACTACAGTTTTTAAACTGCAACATTTACACCCCTCCTTCAGAGTGCAGGCACTGTACTTCCCATCTCCAGGACTCAAGTCCGGCCTGCCGGTTTCCCTGAACCCCTTCATAAATGTTACTTTGCTCACACTCCAACAGCACGTCAAGTATTAAAAACCATTTGTCTCCATTCACTCCTATCAAACACACTCACGCATGCCTGCTGGAAGTCCAAGCCCCTCGCACACAAAACCTCCTTTACCCCCTCTCTCCAACCTTTCCTAGGCCGACCCCTACCCCGCCTTCCTTCCACTACAGACTGATACACTCTTGAAGTCATTCTGTTTCGCTCCATTCTCTCTACATGTCCGAACCACCTCAACAACCCTTCCTCAGCCCTCTGGACAACAGTTTTGGTAATCCCGCACCTCCTCCTAACTTCCAAACTACGAATTCTCTGCATTATATTCACACCACACATTGCCCTCAGACATGACATCTCCACTGCCTCCAGCCTTCTCCTCGCTGCAACATTCATCACCCATGCTTCAAACCCATATAAGAGCATTGGTAAAACTATACTCTCATACATTCCCCTCTTTGCCTCCAAGGACAAAGTTCTTTGTCTCCACAGACTCCTAAGTGCACCACTCACCCTTTTCCCCTCATCAATTCTATGATTCACTTCATCTTTCATAGACCCATCCGTTGACACGTCCACTCCCAAATATCTGAATACATTCACCTCCTCCATACTCTCTCCCTCCAATCTGATATCCAATCTTTCATCACCTAATCTTTTTGTTATCCTCATAACCTTACTCTTTCCTGTATTCACTTTTAATTTTCTTCTTTTGCACACCCTACCAAATTCATCCACCAATCTCTGCAACTTCTCTTCAGAATCTCCCAAGAGCACAGTGTCATCAGCAAAGAGCAACTGTGACAACTCCCACCTTGTGTGTGATTCTTTATCTTTTAACTCCACGCCTTTTGCCAAGACCCTCGCATTCACTTCTTTTACAACCCCATCTATAAATATATTAAACAACCACGGTGACATCACACATCCTTGTCTAAGGCCTACTTTTACTGGGAAATAATTTCCCTCTTTCCTACATACTCTAACTTGAGCCTCACTATCCTCGTAAAAACTCTTCACTGCTTTCAGTAACCTACCTCCTACACCATACACCCGCAACATCTGCCACATTGCCCCCCTATCCACCCTGTCATATGCCTTTTCCAAATCCATAAATGCCACAAAGACCTCTTTAGCCTTATCTAAATACTGTTCACTTTATGTTTCACTGTAAACACCTGGTCCACACACCCCCTACTTTTCCTAAAGCCTCCTTGTTCATCTGCTATCCTATTCTCCGTCTTACTCTTAATTCTTTCAATAATAACTCTACCATACACTTTACCAGGTATACTCAACAGACTTATCCCCGTATAATTTTTGCACTCTCTTTTATCCCCTTTGCCTTTATACAAAGGAACTATGCATGCTCTCTGCCAATCCCTAGGTACCTTACCCTCTTCCATACATTTATTAAATAATTGCACCAACCACTCCAAAACTATATCCCCACCTGCTTTTAACATTTCTATCCTTATCCCATCAATCCTGACTGCCTTACCCCCTTTCATTTTACCTACTGCCTCACGAACTTCCTCCACACTCACAACTGGCTCTTCCTCACTCCTGCAAGATGTTATTCCTCCTTGCCCTATACACGAAATCACAGCTTCCCTATCTAAGTAATACATATTTTATGAAAAAGAGGGTAAATAAGTACAGCCACTCCTCACTTAGCAGTGTACTCGTTTACTGATGCCTTGGACTTACGATGGGCTCTCTGATATTACAGCTGATTTTCTCTATTCTGTTTATTTCAATATACAGTAAACTACTGTATATACATTTAAAAATATACCAGAAATGTTACAAATAGTGCAAAGGTGATATTAAAAGAATATCAAAGATGATTGACACAAACCCACTATTATTATAGTATGCTCCTCACTTAGCAACGAATTCGTTTAATGACATGGTCTTAGGATCGGAACTCTGTCGTTAAGTGAGGAGAGGCTGTATACAAGATATGATATAGCACGTAATGAAAGTAGTTTGTTAGATTGTGTATTGGTGGATGAAAGGTTGATGGGTAGGCTTCAGTATGTACATTATTTAGTTGTAGCTGCAGTTAGAGTAAGAGGTAGATGGGAGAAAAGGAAAATGGCAACAACATGTAAGAGACAGGTGAAAGTTTATGAACTAAGGGAGGAGTAAGTTAGGGTGAGATATAAGCAACTATTGGCAGAAAGGTGGGCTAGTGCGAGTATGGGTAATAAGGGGGGGGGGGTTGAAGAGGGATAGGATAGTTTAAAAAATGGAGTGTTAGAGTATGGGGCAGAAGTTTGTGACTACAGGAGGGTGGGTGCAGGAGGAAAGAGGAGCGATTGGTGGAATGATGAGGTAAAGGGTGCAAGAAAGGAGAAGGTAGCTTATGGGAGGTTTTTACAGAGCAGAAGTGATATAAGAAGGGCAGAGTATATGGAGAGTAAAAGAAAGATGAAGAGAGTGCTGAGAGAATGCAAAAGGAGAGCAAATGATAATGAGAGAGAGGCACTGTCAAGAAATTTTGTTGAGAATAATAAAAAATTTTGGAGTGAGGTAAACAGGTTAAGAAAGCCTAGGGATCAAATGGATTTGTCAGTTAAAAACAGAGTAGGGGAGTTAGTAGATGGGGAGCTGGAAGTATTGGGTAGATGGCAAAAATATTTTGAGAACTTTTAAATGTTGATGAAGACAGGGAGGCAGTAATTTCATGCACTGGCCAGGGAGGTATAACATCTTTTAGGAGTGCAGGAGAGAAGGATGTGAGTGTGGGGGAGGTGCATGAGGCATTATGTAGAATGAAAGGGGGTAAAGCAGCTGGAACTGACAGGATTATGGCAGAAATGTTAAAAGCAGGGGGGATATAGTTTTGGAGTTGTTGGTATTTTTGTTTAATAAATGTATGAAAGAGGGGAAGATACCTAGGGACTGACAGAAAGCATGTATAGTTCTCCTTTATATAAAGGGAAGGGGAATAAAAGAGATTGTAAAAATTATAGACAGCAACCGCCCAGGGAGGTACTACCGTCCTGCCAAGTGAGTGTAAAACGAAAGCCTGTAATTGTTTTACATGACGGTAGGATTGCTGGTGTCCTTTTTTCTGTCTCATGAACATGCCTGATTTCAGGTATGTCTTGCTACTTCTACTTACACTTAGATCACACTACACATACATGTACAAGCATATATATACATACCCCTCTGGGTTTTCTTCTATTTTCTTTCTAGTTCTTGTTCTTGTTTATTTCCTCTTATTTCCATGGGGAAGTGGAACAGAATTCTTCCTCCGTAACCCATGCGTGTTGTAAGAAGCGACTAAAATGCTGGGAGTAAGGGGCTAGTAACCCCTTCTCCTGTATATATTACTAAATTTGAAAGGAGAAACTTTCGTTTTTTCTTTTGGGCCACCCTGCCTCAGTGGGATATGGCCGGTGTGTTGAAAGAAGAAGAAAGAAGTTTACTGAGTATACCAGGTAAAGTGTATGGTAGTTATTATTGAAAGACTTAAAGGTAAGACAGAGAGCAGGATTGCAGATGAGCAAGGAGGCTTTAGAATGGGTAGGGGATGTGTAGATCAAGTGTTTACATTAAAATATATATGTGAACAGTGTTTAGAAAATGGTAGGGAAGTTTTCATTGCATTTATGGATTTGGAAAAGGCATATGATAGAGTGGATAGGGGAGCAATGTGGCAGATATTGCAAGTATATGGAATAGGTAGTAAGTTACTAAATGCTGTAAAAAGTTTTATGAGGATGCTGAGGCTCAGGTTAGGGTGTGTAGGAGAGAGGGAGATTGTTTCCCAGTAACAGTAGGTCTTCGACAGGGATGTGTAATGTTACCGTGGTTGTTTAACATATTTTTAGATGGGATTGTAAAAGAAGGAATTGGTAGGGTGTTAGGGAGGGGTTGGGATTAAATTATGGGGAATCGAATGCAAGATTGGAGTTGACACAGTTACTTTTTGCTGATGATACTGTGCTTTTGGGGAATTCCAAAGAAAAGTTGTGTAGGGTAGTGGATGAGTTTGGGAGGGTGTGTAAAGGTAGAATGTTGAAATTGAACTTAGATAAGAATAAGGTAATGAGGGCATCGAACGATTTAGATGAAGAAAAATTTGATATCACATTGGAGGGAGGGAATATGGAAAAAGTAAATGCTTTCAGATACTATTTGGGAGTTGACTTGTCAACAGATGGGTTTATGAAGGATGAGGTTAACCATAGAATTGATGAAGGAAAAAGGATGAGTGGTGCATTGAGGTATCTGTGGAGACGAAGAACATTATCCATTAAGGCAAAGAAGGAAATGATTGAGAATATAGTGGTACCAACACTGTTATATGGGTGTGAGGAATGGGTTGTAAATGCTGCAGTGAGGAGGCAGCTGGAGGCAGTGATGTTGTGTCTAATGGCAATGTGTGGTGTAAATATTATGCAGAAAATTTATAGTGTGGAAATTAGGAGGTGTGGAGTTACTAAAAGTATTAGTCATAGGGCTGAAGAGGGGCTGTTGAGGTGGTTTGGTCATTTAGAGTGAATGGAACAAAGTAGAATAACTTGGAGAGTGTATAAATTTGTTGGGGAAGGAAGGTGGGGTTGTCCCCAAAAAGGTTGGAGGGAGGGGGTAAAGGAGGTTAGGTGGGGGAGGGGCTTGGATTTCCAACAAGCATGTGTGAGTATGTTAGACTGGAGTGAATGGAGATGAATGGTTTTTGGAACCTGACGAGCTGTTGGAGTATGAGCAGGGTAATATTTTGTGAAGGGATTCAGGGAAACTGGTTAGCCAGACTTGAGTCCTGGAAATGGGAAGCACAATGCCCGCAAAGACTGATTATGTATGAGTGATGGTAAGTGTTGAAGGATGATAAAAGTTTTTTCTTTCTTTTTGGGTTTTTTCTTTCTTTTTTGGGTCACCCTGCCTCGGTGGGGAATGGCCAACGTTTTAAAAAAATCAATTGGGAAATTATATCTTTCAGGGATCGCCTTGTTGACCTGGCACCCCCAACAGGTCTTCGATTTGATGGGAATGGATATGCAGCTATGGACACTCGTAATGGATACCGCTTCAAGCGACAGTTTGACATACAAATGGATTTCAAAACATATGCTGAGGATGGCATTCTCTTTATAATTGATGGAGGCCCTGTATGTATACACATTTCTGTTAAAATATGTATAATATTATACTTCTGATTCAGTTTCTTACATAGGTGTACTTAAGTCAAACTTGTTAAAGTATCCTGAACACTCTCATTTTCATTGTACAAGAATGGTATGCCTGGTTGACCAGGCGAGCACCAGACGAGCCTGGCCCATGGCTGGGCTCAGTGAGTAGTTATACTCTCGAAATTCTTCAAAGGTAATACTGACAAGATGAAATTAAGACACATGTGCAACATCTGGGTATCTTTATTGTAGATGTTTCACCATCCAGTGGCTTTATCAATACAAATTCCAGGACATGATTTGAACACAATAGAACTGTATACAGAAGATGAGGTAATCAATCCCTCAGCCTTGGAGTTGGTGCAAAAAGCACAGTAGTCGTGGATGTTCTGGAGCAGAGGCAAGGAGCCTACATCTACAATAAAGATACCCTGATGCTGCACATGTGTCTTAATTTCATTCTCATTCTCTCTTTTCATTTTATTATATAGTTTTCTTTGAATTATTGTAATTAGTCTATACAAGCGCTTTTATTTTAAACAATATTGTCACTGCTCCCAGGATCAGTACATGACAGTGGCAATGGAAGAAGGCCATGTAATCTTTCAATATAACCTGGGATCAGGCGTAGCTACCATGAAATCTGACAACACTTACCATGACGGAGAGTGGCACCACGTGGAAGTTGCCAGGCAGCAACGCAATGGAGTGTTGAAGGTTGGTAACGGGGCCCCAAATAAATTTTCTATGAATGAGTATTATATATGACACTGAACAAACTTTTTCATATAGCTTTAAGAGTAGGATTATCTTCAGAGTCAATCACAAATATAGCTAATATGCACAAATAACCTGCACATATGAGAAAGAAATTTGTGACTTTTGTTACAGTCTGACTTGGACCATTAACTAGTTAATGGTCGAAGTTGAACTGAAACATCAATGTAAGTGTCTTTCTTCTATGTGCAGGCTATTTGTGTATTGTTCTGTGCATGGTATTGTGCCATTTTATTCTTTATTGCTAATATTCTCCATTGTGATGTTCATCCATGTAAAGGTTTGTATAAAACCTGTGATCCACTGAGGTTTTTTGTATTTCTGTGATTATAGCACTATTTGTACAGTGTCCACATAATACTGTAAGCTTAGAGCTGAGAATGTTGACCAAATGTTGAAACATGATATTTCATCCCTTCCTAAATACTGAATCATTAATTGCTATACTATGTATTAAGTATTGCTGATGTTTTCTGGTGTTGCAGATTGCCTCTGAGACTATCCAAGCTGAATCTCCTGGTAATGTAAAACAGTTTTCAAGTACACCAGAAACAATGTTCTTTGGTGGCTATCCTGGAGAACATGATTACATTGACATTACTAACGAGGACTTTAATGGCTGTATTGACAATATTGTTATGTCCTCTGTTGCTGTGGACCTTTCCAAGAGCAAAGAGTCTATTGATACAGCACCAGGATGTCCAATCAAGGTAGGCTGATTTTATTTTAACTACTTATAGAGTTCTTACTGTAATGTTAAAACATTTGTAAATTTTGTGTTCAAGATATATAGTTTTACTGTAAATTTTTAGTATATCTACTGTATATTTTATTTTTATCTTTAATTCCTTGTTCACTGTGGGGACTTTTTTCTTTATGAGATGGTGATATCATATAGAGTTTTCCCATGCATTATTTAACTCTTTGAGGGCCGAGACCCCTGCTCGCAAACTTGCTCCCAGGTTTGAAGTATTTAAAAAAAAAAAAAATTTTTTTTCTTATGAAATGATAGAGAATCTTTTTCTGAAGGTAATGAAACCAAAAGCATGAAATTTGATGGAAAACGTATGTAATTACGCTCTTGCGAAGTTAGCGGTCTCAGCGATATTTACGCATCGGCGATTTCACCCACTTTGAACCCTATTTTGGGCCAGTTCCATTGTTCCAGTCGACCAAACTCATAGCTGTTTAGCTAGAACTCCTTTTATTCTATCAATTGAGTACAAGAAACTGCCCATTTACCTATTTCAACTAACCAGTAAAGTGATCAAAAATTATTAATTTGGCCAATTTCACACAAAATTCAAGAAAGGCCAATTTTGAAATAGGGTCCAGAATAAATAATGTAAACATTCTTGGCACTAAAATAACAGTTTCTCTGTTCATTAGTCACATCTCCAGGCCCCCCTTATATTACGTTTGCTTTTCATTTTGAATTTTTATTCATACAAAAAAAAAAAAAACTGAAGATTTACTGTTATTCAGACTATTGCATAATGGTAATAATAATTGTATAAATAATGTCAGTGCATTCGTGAGTGCATATTAGACAGGCCAGTTGACGTGTATTGAACACATGACTGTTTTGTTTGCTCTTGAACATTGGCAAAAATTGAACATTTTTGTTACTTTGAGCTCAATTTCAAGCTACTTGTAGTTGGTAAACCATTCAGAATCATTCCGGTTTCTATAATATATCTTCCATTCTCTCAAATAAGATCAAGAAACCCAGAATACAACCATAAAAACCATACAGAAATACACTGCAAAGTTACTGTTTTACACCAAAAACTGTCGCAGTTTTTTTCTCTATGCACTGCGTGCTGCAGGATTTTTTTTATACTGCACACACTGACCATACAGACCCATTTTCTTATATGTAGGCCTACCAGCTTTCTCAGCAAAATTGGAAGCTGCTAGAATTTTGGCGTAGTATTACGGGGCCGATTCCAGATTCGGAGCCATAATATTATAGGACTGACCTGGGAAGGGTTAACTAACTTCAACTGTTTAGAGGTTTTGTTAGAGACTTTAGGAACTAACATGACGACACAGTATGAATGTTCTGAAATAAGTTGAATCCTACTTGTAGGAAAAATCAGTGGAAATGTGCTATAAATGCTATACATTGTATGAAAATTCTTAGTTTAATATCTGTAAATATTTATTTACTGTTTAAAACATGGTGGCTTTATTACAGTATATGAAATAACTTTCAAATTTAGATATTCATTTTTTTTTTTTTTAACAAGTCAGCCGTCTCCCACCGAGGCAGGGTGACCCAAAAAGAAAGAAAATCCCCTAAAAGAAAATACTTTCATCTTCATTCAACACTTTCACCTCACTCACACATAATCACTGTTTTTGCAGAGGTGCTCAGAATACAACAGTTTAGAAGCATATACGTATAAAGATACACAGCATATCCCTCCAAACTGCCAATATCCCAAACCCCTCCTTTAAAGTGCAGGCATTGTACTTCCCATTTCCAGGACTCGAGTTCGGCTATATAAAAATAACCAGTTTCCCTGATTTCCTTCGCTAAATATTACTCTGCTCACACTCCAACAGCTCTTCAAGTCCCAAATACCATTCGTCTCCATTCACTCCTATCTAATACGCTCACGCACGCTTGCTGGAAATCCAAGCTCTTCACCCACAAAACCTTCTTTACCCCCTCCCTCCAACCTTTTCGAGGACGACCCCTATTAAATATCATTAAATATTATATCATTATTGCAAATTTCATGTGTTATGACTTATTAACAGTCTACATAAAAGTTTATAAGCAAATTAAGGAACATTCATATCAGAAATTCATTTTTTTTTTTAACTCAATGGTCATCTTTTCCCAAGGCAGGGTGACCCAGTAAAGGAAACATACCATCATTTCTTCACTCATTATCTTTCCTGGAAAATACTGGCATCATAATTCAGAGTAACCTCCAACTGTTACATCCCTACACCTCCTGCAGAACACAGGCACTGCCTTTAGCGCCTCCAGGACTCAAGTTCGGCTAACTGGTTTTTCCTGAATCCCTTCATAAATGTCATTTTCCTCACACTCCAACAGCATGTTCATTAAAAAACCACTTGCACAAACCTGCTGGATTCTCAAGCCCCTAAAACACAAAGCCTTTTGGACCCCTTCCATCTCCTTGTAAATTGCCGAAAACCATCTTAAGAGCAAGGCAAGCGCCAAAAATAATGAGCATAAATGTAATTGAAACATGCCATACATTGGACCCCTGGTATACGATATTAATCCGTTCCTGAGAGCTCATCGTATGCCAAAATTATTGGAAGGCAAATTAATTTTCCTCTTAAGAAATAATGGAAATCAAATTAATCCATGCAAGACACCCAAAAGTACTATGAAAAAAAAGTTTTACCACATGAAATATTAAGTTTAATGCACACAAACTGAAGAAGACATGCACAGTTAGTAGTACTCTACTAACAATAGAATACATGACACTTACCTTTAATGAAGATCTGGTGATGATTGATGGGATGGGAGGAGGGGAGAGTGTCGAACTTATTGTTTAGAAGGGGAATCCCCTTCCATTAGAACTTGAGGTAGCAAGTCCTTTTCCGGGGTTACTTCCCTTCTTCTTTTAATGCCACTAGGACCAGCTTGAGAGTCACTGGACCTCTGTTGCACAACAAATCTGTCCATAGAGCTCTGTACCTCCCGTTCCTTTACGATTTGTCTAAAATGGGGCACAACATTGTCATTGTAATAGTCACCAACACGGCTTGCAATAGCTGTGTTAGGGTGATTTTCATCCATGAAGGTTTGCACTTCAACCCACTTTGCACACATTTCCTTAATTTTTGAAGTAGGCACAATGGATTCCACAACTGGCATAGGCGTCTCAGGGTTAGCCCCAAACCCTTCAAAATCTTTCTTAATTTCCATACTAATTCTAACCCTTTTTACCTCAGGGTTGGCACTAGAAGCTTTCTTGGGGCCAATGGTGACTTACTTTGCAGAAACAAGCACCAAAAACACTTTGATAATATGGAATGTACCAAATGTATGCTTAGATGCGAGCACACTGGCTGGTTTGTAAACACTGGCACTCACGTGGATGCGTCCCGGACGAATCGCGTGTGGTGGGTTTTTTAGCGAGTGGCGCGGGAAAATTTTTGCATTAAAATGTATCGAATACCGAACTTAACATATACCGATGCCATTGAATACCGGGGGTCCACTGTATTACTGAAGCACTCTAAAGCAAGCTCCGTATTAATGAGGTATGCCTGTACACCCTCTTTGTCATTTTATCCCTCCATCCTCTCTATATGCCTACACCACCTCAACAGCTTCTCCCTCTTACATAACTCAACCTGGGCCTCACTTTCTGCTTAAAAATCCTTAACTGTCTTGTAGTAACATGTCTCATATTCAGTACATTTTCTACATGTGCCACATAGCTCCCAGTGTTTTTAATGACTAGATGAAAATTAAATTACAGGTTCCTATAATTGTAATGCACCAATTGACTTATATCAGACTCTTTTTTTTTTTTTTTTTGTAGGTAGCCAGTCTTGTATCATTTGACAAGTCAGCTCCAGGCTATGTGAAATATGACAGTCCTGATGGTAATGGCTTGCAACTTGTGTTCAAGTTCAAGACAGAAGAACCAGATGGTTTAATATTGTACACATCAACAAGGAATCAAAACAGCTACCTCTCTCTCTCTCTAGCAGAAAGTGCTCTTATCCTTCGTGCTGCCCCAGGAGGAGAACTTACTACAGGTAAGTCTGTAAATCAATTAACCTATTTAGCTTTATTTTTTACTCTTTATTCCCTTCCAAAGAACTTCAAGAACTTTCCATCCTTGAGCCAGTAGCGATATACAGAATCCTCCTAAACATTTTAAATGCCTCTGTGTGTTTAGGCTTTTCATCAGAAAATAAAATATTTAGGAAAAAAGTTGATTATACTGTTTAGGCTTTTGCAAAGTTGGTGCAATTACTCCTTAAATTGCATTGAGAAACAAGGTCGAGGTAAAATTAATATATTGGCTTGTATGACCTTTGTCCAAGGTGTGTCTTCTGTGGTAATCCTAATCAAAGCAGATTCATGCAAGAA
Source organism: Cherax quadricarinatus (assembly GCF_038502225.1). Classification (NCBI taxonomy): domain Eukaryota; kingdom Metazoa; phylum Arthropoda; class Malacostraca; order Decapoda; family Parastacidae; genus Cherax; species Cherax quadricarinatus. The sequence goes on from NC_091374.1 coordinate 17,489,711, forward strand.
AAATTATTTTATATAGTACCATAACTGGGGGAAAGATGCAGTCCAGGTCTCTTCTCTGAATTTGATTAGGTAATAGTCTATTTTTACTTTTGAAATGTGTTCTCAGAACACAATTGTGCTTATATGTGAGCTGTGAATTGAGCTGTCAGCAGTTTTTTCTTCATTAGGGAGAATATGGTCTTTGTTGATACTAAGGGCTACACTGGATGGGATTCCCTTATAGAGTGACCATGACTAAATAAATGCCCCTCTGTAAATAATAATAATAGTAATCTTTGTTTCTACAAATATATACAAAGTATACAGGCCTAGATATAGAAATCCCCTTGTTACGTAGAGCTTTTAGGGCAAATAAGGTCAATTTTGTCCCCAGGATGTGACCCACACCAGTCGACTAACACCCAGGTACCTATTTTACTGATAGATGAACAGGGACAGCAAGTGTCTTAAGGAGACATGTCCTAATCTTTCCACCCATACCATAGCTCAGTGTGCTAGCAATCTAGCTACAGGAGACCCACATCCTCCTCGTTTACACTTATTGGGAATTTGAGCCTGCAACAGGAGCTGCAACCTTTAATGGGCAAAACATTTCTTTGTGAAAGTTTTGAATGATGGTGAAAGTGTTTCTTACTTTTTTGGGGTCACCTGCCTCGGTGAGAGACGGCCAGTGTGTTGTAAAAAAAAAAAAAACATTTCTTTGTTGGGTGGATAGTCATAATGGCAGGTTCTCTGTTAGCCACACCTACATCAGTCAACTTATAAAATATTGCCCCTTTGAGGCTTGGTGACAAGTTACTTGTTGGTCTATTTGTGTGTTCACAGCCCAAACTTAAAATTTTATGTTTTAATTCATGGTCTGTTTTGTGATTTGTGGGCCTCACAAAATAAAGATGAGTGAGAGTGGAGTGTGTTACACAGAAAGGTTGAGCCTGGGGGATGGGGGGGAGGGGGAGGTGTAGGCCTTGTCTAGGGGCATAATGTGAAATAATAGAAAATGAACCACCTGAGGGCTACTTTGGTAAATTCACAAAGCGCTAAATCAGCAAAGACAAGCAAAGACCCTATTTGAAGAAATATACATTTAATATTCATAAGCTATATACAAACACTGCACAAAACACACACAACCTTCCTTCCGTACTTTTCACCTAAACAAACAATACATTAGGATGCTGTCAGGCTAAGACACAAAAACAAAACAAAACACAAATACATAAATATGTGCTAGGACCCAGTGAGTATCATTACATTAACCCCACTGTCTTAGCCTCCTAGGGAAATACATCACAATCTCACCCAAATTCATAAGCCCTCACTCACCCATAAGGGCCAGGACCATATCAGAGCCCAGGTGAGCATAATGGTAACCTCAGAAAAAGGAGTATAATAAAAAAAAAAGGGTGCCATGATCTGTATGCTGATCACCCACGCTGTTCCCGCGTGACAACCTACGCTCACTCAGATGCACGCTATTCCCACACTCCAATGGGAAATAAGTCACGCTGTGACTTAACTTAAATTTAAAGTTTAGGCTAACTTAACCCTTTGACTGTTTTCGACGTATAAATACGTCTTACGAGCCAATGTTTCTGACGTATATATACTCAATAATTCTAGCGGCTTCAAATCAAGCGGGAGAAAGCTAGTAGGCTTACATGTGAGAGAATGGGTCTGTGTGGTCAGTGTGCACCACATAAAAAAAATCCTGCAGCACACATTGCGTAATGAGAAAAAAAAAACTGATCGTTTTTTTGGAATAAAACGCCGACTTTGAGGTGTATTTTCGTATAGTATTTATTGTTGTATTCACGTTTTCATGGTCTTAGGTGATAAAATGGAAAACATATTACAGAAATAGAGATGATTTTCATTACTTCGACGATGAAAACGACCTTGAAACTGAGCTCAAAGTAGCAGAAATGTTCGATTTTTACCATGTTCAGGAGTAAATGAATCACACCACACGTCCAGTACATGTCAACTGGGGAGTCTAATATTCTTTCACTAGTGCACTGATATTATTTATACCATTTTTACAATAATGCCATAGTCTGCATAACAGTAAATTTTGTATTTTTTTGTATGAATGAAAAATAAAAATAGAAAGCAATAATAATATAAGAGGGGCCTAGAGATGTGACTAATGAACAGAGCATATGTTATTTTAGTGCCACGAATGTCTACCTTGTTTATTCTGGACCCTAATTTGAAATTGGCATCTTTTTTAGTTTGCATGAAATTGGCCAAATTGCTAATTTCTGACCACCATATTGGGTAGTCCAGATTAGTAAATGGGAGGTTTCTTGTACTCAGCTGATAGATAAAGTGGAGTTCTAAAGAAATAGCTATGAGTTTGGTCAACTGGAACAATGGAATTGGCTGAAAATAGGGCTCAAAGTCGGCAAAATCGCCGATACACATATGTCGCCGAGACCGCTAACTTCGCGGGAGCATAATTCCATGAGTTTTTGACCAAATTTCGAACTTTTGGTGTCATTACCATCGGGAAAAGATTCTCTATCATTTCATAAGAAAAAAATAATTTTTTTTTTTTTTTAAAATTGAGCGACATAGAATGACAGTTTCAGAAAGGGGCCTGAAACAGTCAAAGGGTTAAAGTGCCCACAAATTGATAACATTATTTATAAATTATGGCGCACTTGTCCATAACATAACAGTATACCACAATGCAGAACCCTGCATAATAGTGTGGCACTTAACCTTGTAATTTATGGTGGAACTATCTGGAGTATACATGAAGGGTATTTTGAGGGTCAATGCCCCCACAGCCCAGTCCATGACTAGGCCTCATGGGGGATTAGGGTCTGATCAACCAGGCTGTTACTGTTGGCTACATGCAGACCATCGTATAAACCATAGCTCTGCTGGTCAGGTACTGACTTTAGGTGTCTGCCCAGCCCCCTCTTGAAGACAGCCAGGGGTGTATTAGAAAACCCTCCCCTTAAGTATGCCTGGAGGCAGTTGAACAGTCTTGGGCCCTTGACATTTATTGTGTTGTCTCTTAGCATACTCATGGCACCCCTGCTTTTCATTGGGGGATGTTGCACTGCCTGCCAAGTCTTTTGCTTTTGTAGGGAGTGATTTCAGTTTGAAGATTTGAGACTAGTCCCTCTAGGATTTTCCAAGTGTATATTATCATGCATCTTTCTTGCCTGCACTCCAAGGAGTACAGGTCGAGGACCTTCACTCATTCCCAGTAATTTAGATGCTTTATGGTACTTATTTGTACAGTGAAAGTTCTCTGTATATTCTCCAGATTTACATTTTCACCTGCTTTGAAAAGGGCCATTAGTGTACAGCAGTATTCCAGTCTAGAGAGAATGAGCAGTTTGAAGAGAATTTTCAAGGGCTTGGCATCCCTTGTTTTGAGGGTTCTCATTATCCATCCTATCATTTTCCTAGCAGATGTGGTAGATACACTGTTGTGAGCTTTGAAAGCGAGATCCTCTGACATTACCACTCTCAGGTCCTTCACATTAGTTTTTTTCGCTCTGTTGTGTGACTGGAATTTGTTTTATACTCGATACAGTTTTTATTTCAACTTTTCTATGGCAGAGTAATTAAAATTTGTCTTCATTGATTTTCATATTTTTTCTGATGCCCATTTAAAGACTTGGTTAATGTCAGCTTGGAGATTTGCAGTGTCCTTGATGGATGACACTGTCATGCAAATTCTGGTGTCATCAGCATAGGAGACATGATGCTGTGGCTTACATCTCTGTCTATGTCAGATATGAGGATGAGGAAAAGGATGGGAAAGGGTACTGTACTTTGTGGAACAGAGCTTTTCACTGTGGCCTCCTCTGACTTTACTCTGTTTACTGTTGTAGATCCATCTACCAATTTTTCTTGCAATTCCTTTATCATACATTTTGTGTGCTATTACGCCACGATCGCACTTGTTGAAGGTATTCGCAAAGTCTCTGTATGCTAATCTGCATTTTGATTGTTCTTCCAGTGCATCGAAGACCATGTCATAGTGATGCAGTATCTGTGAGAGGCAGAAGTGATCTGCTCTAAACACATGCTGTCGTGGGTTGTGCAATTTATAGGTATTCAAGTGGTTGGCGATCTTGCTTCTTAGAACACTTTCAAATATTTTTATGTTGTAGGATGTTAGTGCAATCGGTCTGTAATTCTTTGCAGTTGCTTTACTGCCATCTTTGTGGAGTAGGGCTATATTTATTGTTTTTAGTGACTGTGGGATGACCCCTGTGTCCATGCTTCCTCTTCATTGAATGCTTAAGCCACATGAAAGGGGCTTCTTGCAGTTCTTGATGAATATGGAATTCCACGAGTTTGGACCTGGGGCAGAGTGCATGGACATGCCATTTATTACTTTTTTGAAGTCCTGTGGTGTTGGGATTATATCAGGAATCCTTGAATTGACCAAATTTTGAATCTTGGTCATAAAAAATTAATTTAGATTGTCGACCCTTAGTCTGATTAACAACTCACTAAATGCTGAGTCATATTAGGACTTCAGTATTTCACTCATTTCTTTGCTGTCATCTATGTATGGTCATATTGTGTATAGTATTTGGCTAGGTCAAACAAGTTAGTAGGGTATGCACCCTTATGGTCCTTGGCTGATTCCCAGTCCTCTGTTGGTTACTTGCATTTAAGTAGGTCTCCATTATTTTTGGGGTCATTGGTGTGTGTAATGCTTACTCTTGTTGGGCTTTATGTTGTGTGAGTAGTTGCGTAGATGAAATTATGTCAGTGTTCATAATCCCTTGTCTTTACACCGAGATTGGTCAGGCAGGCAACAAGGCTTGCGAGTCGACTCATTCTGGAAGATCCCGACAACTTTCTAGAGATCGAATAGACCCTGACCATCCAGTCTGTCTTCCAGTTCACCCTTCTTCAGTCAAGCTCAGCCAGTGCATTGTTCATTGATCTTAAGTTCTGTGAGTGGTGAATGATCTACACAGGCTTAACATTTTCCATGATTATATAATAATTATACTGCCTGTTGTCTCTCTCTCTCCTTCCTTTGAAGGTTCAGCATCATGCACTGGTTTTAACAGTTTTTTTTTTATAATATTAAGTTATAACTAATCCATAAAAATTCCCTATAAACAACAGTACACTTCTAATTATAAACTTGTTCAGCAAGGTGCTTGTATTGTCCCAGTCAGAAAGCTCTTTTTATCACAGCGGTCATTTCAAATGAAGATAGGGTGACCAAAAAAAAATGAAAATGCATTCATTATTGATTGTTTAATAGCTGTCATGTGAAAATTGCATGAATATCACAATTTAAATGACCCTTCCAACTACAACATCTGTACACATCATTTAGAGAGGAAAGAGGCAATGTACTTCCCACCTCTAGAACTTGAGTCCTGCTAAATGGTTTCCCTGAATTTCTTCATGAATGTAACCTTGCTCACTCCAACAGCACATCATCATCTCAGAACCACTGGCCTCCACTTACTCAGATGTAACACATTCACACACGTCTTCTGTATGCTTGAGTTCCAGTCACTTATACCTTATGCTATAAAAGGTAAAAACTTGCAAAAAAAATATTTAGAAGTTTATACAGTGGACCCCCGCATAACGATCACCTCCGAATGCGACCAATTATGTAAGCGTATTTATGTAAGTGCGTTTGTAAGTGTATGTTTGGGGATCTGAAATGGACTAATCTACTTCACAATATTCCTTATGGGAACAAATTCGGTCAGTACTGGCACCTGAACATACTTCTGGAGTGAAAAAATATCGTTAACCGGGGGTCCACTGTATATGCTATTAATAAATATTAAATTTGCAATGTTTTTGTATTATGATGCAGCAGGGAAGAAGCTGGATTCAGTTGAGGTGGCATGTTTGAAGGCATGTGTAGTGTGAATATTGGCTAGAAAATTTGGAACATAGAAATTATAACACAGTGTGGGGTAACCAAGGGTATACTGTAATTGACAGGTGTTGAGGTGTTGTCGAGATGGTTTGGGCATTTAGAGAGAGGATGGAGCAGAATAGGATTACCAAGAGAGTGAATAAATTGGGATGGAAGGAAGGAGGGGTAGGGTTCCAGAAAGGGTTGGAGGAAGGGGATAGAAGAGGTTTTGAGTGCTGGGGGCTTGAGCATCCAGCAGGCTTGTTTTGAGCATGTTAGATCAGAGTGAATGGAGACAAGTGGTTTTTATGGTTTGTTATGCTCTTGGGGTGTGAGCAAGGTGATATTATTTAAGTGATTCAGGAAAACTGATTAGTTGATCTTGAGTCCTGGAGGAGCAAAGTACAATGCTTGCACTCTGAAAGAGGGATGGGATGGGGGGTCATTTGAATTATGATGTCTGCATATGTCTGGTAAGACAGTTGTTGAGTGAATGATGTCAAATATGTCTTCCTTTAATGGATTATCCTGCCTTGATTGCAGATGGCCAGTGGGTTAAAGAAATATTTTTTCCACATCAGTGTAACCTAAAAAAAGACTTTTGGCTGGTAGCAGGCAGAGTTTATAAAGTTAGGAAAACAGCCAAGGCCAGAGAATAAGTTGCAAAAAGTGCAAAGCTGATTGTAAATTTAGCATATTGCTTCCTTTCCTTGATGTTCATGTCCAGTGCTTTCTGACAGGCTTTTCTTTTTATTTCTTTTGTAGATTTATGCATAATGGTATATACTTTCACTACTTTTTCTTACCATGCTCCTGTCAGGAAAATAGTGTTTGTTTCTCTCTCTGTGCCCTGCACATCTTTGGGTCTCAGTTTCTCTCTTTCTCCATGTCCTACACATCTTTGGGTCTGAATTATTCTCCATGCCTTACACATCTGTGGGCCTCAGTTTTTTAACTAAAGTTTCCACTACGCAGCTCACTCTCTTGCCTTGGCTATCTTCCCAATTTCATAAATTCTGTCTTTCTTCTCTTCCAAACCTGCTTCTTTTGCAAAAGATCCTGTACCTTGCTTTCTCTACATTTCCAGTATTCTAAATCATGACAACGCTCTCTGTCCAATAGATATCAAACTTGCAATTCACCACACTACAACTCTTCATAGTAATCATGTTCATACCTCTCCTCCTGTCACTGATGCTTTCGGTGCCTATTTCATTTCCATTTCCTTGTGCTCCCTTCAGTATTTTCGTGGTACCAGGAGTTCTCTTACGCTGGTGAAACTGGTAGTTCTCTTCTAGTTTTCAATTTAGGGTTTGACCTGGTTGAATTTGTGTTGGAGTGCAGTGACACTGAATCGTCTAGGTCCTCCATCCAATTCACACTTAAAGAGGAAGTTGAAGGCACACTACCTTTCCTCGATGTTCTGCTCTGCAAATCTGATCTTGAACCTTTGTTTCAAAGTTTTCCACAAACCTAACAGTCAACACAGTCTTCTCTACTTCTACTCACACTGTGACACCAGGTCTAAACGTGGTGTCATCATGAACCTTTTCCTATGTACTCTCTGTATCTGCCGCACTGAATTTCCTGAAGAATGCTCTTTCCTAGAATACATTTTTTTTGAACCTCACTATCTTCATAATTTCATCAGAGACTGCAGGTGCTGGACACACAACTCACCTAGATGAGATGCTACAGAAAGAAGATACATAGTACTCTCTAAAAACTCTATTATTAAACATGTGTCTGTTACGTTGGTTTGTCCCTTATTACTTTGATAGTAAGGTTCTCACCACATGTTCTAGTGTGGGGTAGCTTTTACTTAATGGCCTTATTTGTCTAGGGGTAATACTTACATCATGGCTGATCATCTTGAGTGTCTCTGATATCCTTTCACCAGCCCTCCTCACAGGTTATTTAAACTACTACTGTAAAAATATAACTGTATTCTAAATATATATGTACAGAAGATACAATTACAGCCTCACATTTTCAAAACAAAAATCTACACACTCCATAGCTGTTCTCCCACATGGTGCATCTCAGCAACTTTTGTCCTTCTCTCTTCTTGACTAACTCTGGGCTAACCAGTGTTTTGACGCACTTTAGTCACTCTGGGTATGGTGGCCACAACTTAAGTTATAAAAACTCACCGCTGGAGCACACATGCCCCAAAAAGATAGAAAGAAGGACCCAGAGGTCCTTCCACCTTCATGTCAACCAAAACAGAGAGAGAGAGGGAGGGAGGGGGGAGGAGCCTAGCTAAGCTCCTCCCACACCCACCAAAAACAAAAGACTGTTGCCAAGCACAATTCTCCAGTTACCACAATTCTACCACACCTTAATTTTACTTTTACAAAAAGAAATACAACTTTATAAACTACTTATTTAAATTGTGCGTTTGTGTGTCTATAGTATAACCTATTATATTGAGAAAAAGGCTTGACCCAGCTGCCTCTCAGTCCTAAGGGTGATCAGCCCTTATGACATTTAGAACTGAGTCCCCATCAATTCAATATAATTAGGTATTCCAGAGTAACTGTTACTTATAAATACATGTTGGGTCCTATAGCTACATAAGTGTCTAGCACTGTTTCCAACACCAAATTTCAAGTGTCCACTGCTTTTACTAGTCAAGAATATCACCAGTAAGGAACACCACCAAATATTCCAAACCACAGCAGCAAACTTGCAATGACTATGCCCAAATATATATGGGAGAAACATTGAGAGACCTTCACACACACATTTCTGAACATCATTGTGCCTGCAGAATGGACCAAATGAAAATTGGCTTTGCTTCTTACAGAAGCACAGCCATTTTTACTGATTAATTATAATGATGCGCAACTCATTGTCAAGAAGACACCATTAATCAGCATTTCAAACAACTTCACTCAGAACAACAGCTTCTACAACAGAGATGAACCCCTTGCCAGGAAGCTTCTTGACTGTTATCTCACATAGCAACAGATCAGTGTAGAGAGGAACACTGCAGCAAATCTATTGGCCCAAGCTACGTAGGTCCTTCTTGAATCCACCTTTTTCAAGCTATGTATTTCACCAAACTGTTACACAAGAAGTAAGCTTCAGCATATCTCATCTGACTCTTCACATCTGACCAAGCTGTTACACAAGAATTAAGCTTCAACATACCTCACCTGACTCTTCATGTCACTACATTCCTGACATAGATACACACATCCTCCCTGGGTAGATCTGTTTGTGACTTGATGAATGCCACTGTGTGGGCAAAATGTTGTCAATGAAGGATTGTGTTATACTGCATTTGTATCTTTATCCATTGCTCCAAGGTGCTGGACTGTTGGTACACTCAACATTTCATGTTTTTCTCCTCGTCACCTCATTAAATAAATTTTGGATGTATAAGTATGTAGTTTAGTTATTTCTGTGGCACCTTAGCAGATGTTAATTCAACTTGTATTGTCTGAGTCCTTTGAAATGGAATAGAAAAAAATTATAGCACTTTCTCATTGAGTGGTTTATTTTTTATTTAGGGGTGGTAAGGTTATACATCTACAGCTGTACCGTACTGTATTATAGCACTTTAATACTCTATACGGCTCCCCCCATTGTCTGGAAACTCCAGTGTACCTAAATAAACTTACATACATCAAGTTTATATTACGTTAATATACACATTTTCATTAATCCATCCATGATTTAACATATAAATAAGATTACACCCCACAGTAGAATAAATAAACATAAATGTGAGCTGTGTATTGGTGATAATAGAGTCTCATTAAATGGTATATTACGTGGATATTTTTTTCAAAATTATATAATAAACACTATACATAACATATAAATAAGATAAGGTTTCCACAAGTGATACATCTACAGCTGTACCGTACTGTATATATAAAATTCAATTATATTACCTTTTCATTAATCCATCCATGGCATCATATTTTATTTACATTAATGTTGTAATAACAATTTGTTTCAATAAGTGTATTTTTTTCTAAAGATTTTTAAACATAAATGTGGGTAGCAGACGACTTCCACAAGTGACGCCATAATAGTCACGGAGTCTCATTAAATGTCGTAATTACGGTAATATACACATTTTCATTAATCCATCCATGAGATGCATAAGATAAATACACCCCACAATAGAATGATGTGGGAGCCTGGTTTGTTTACATAACTCTGCGCCTGAGATTCATTCTTTCTCTCTCATTTATTCGTTTTATCTCATTTACTTACTCCTGACCCTACATTAAGACTACAAATATTTTAAGGTAAGTAATGAGTGAACTGTATATACATTTTATCGCTCTGGGATGCTTAAATATCATAGAATAGTATGTGTGGGTGGGGTGGCCTGGTGAAATAGCCTGCCTATTACAATACATACCACACTTGATTTCTTACAATAAATACTACTTGTCTCACCCTAGATTAAGACTATAAATGTTAAATTATATTACTTTAAAATGTGTTGATTATAAATTTGATTATATTAAAAAATGTGTATGATTTTATACTTTTACAAAAAATATTTTTTGAACCAGGTTCCTACGAGAAGTACAATGACAGTGAGTGGCACGTTGTCATTGCTACTCGTGAGCATAATGAACTTCGCCTCGATATTGATGATTTTAAGTCTTATGCGTAAGTATAGCTTTTTTGGAATGTAATTTATAAATCCTTTCAATATAGCTTTGATTTCAGACTATTGTTAATCCTTAAACTGTCCAAGTGTACATCGATGTTCATGTGCGTAGCGCTACGAATGTAGATCAATGTTTTATTTTTCATTCCTTCAAAATTGGCATGATTGGCCTAAGATACCTGGTCAGTATAGAATGGGTCTTTACACTCGGTGTAAGCAGTATTAAAAAAATCTGGGACTAATTAATACCTTGTGGGAGCACCAGTTCAATTGAGCGCCAGCTAGAGCAAATAGCATCGCAAACACAAGGGATTCACTGATGTCATGTCGTATTAACACTCCCCTTTTCAGAGGAAAGTGATGTTGACCTAGAGGTTAGTGGCTTTGAGATGTATGTGGCCACAAGTGGTCAAGGAAATATCAAAAACCTCGATAATAACCCAGGTGCAACATCCTTTCATTTCTGATACCACTGGTAGTGTCATCCTGCCAGAATGTCGTATATATTCGGCCAGCTGGTCGGCTTCCTGGGTTCCTGGATGGCTTCGTGGGTTCCTGGCTGGCTTCCTGGGTTCCTGGCTGGCTGGCTGGCTTCCTGGGTTCCTGGCTGGCTGACTTCCTTTGTTCCTGGCTGGCTGGCTTCCTGGGTTCCTAGCTGGCTGGGTTCCTGGCTGGCTGGCTTCCTGGGTTCCTGGCTGGGTGGCTGGCTGGCTGGCTGGCTGGCTGACTGGCTTGCTTGCTTTGGCTGTCTCTGTCTCTCACAGGTACACATAAGTACAGTTATTATACATAGTGTAAATTACCTAGGATAACCCAAAAATTCCAGGCAAAGTGCTATACAGTGCTTGTAGATATAAGGCATAATAAGCATGACGTAAGTAATATGCATTTTCACTTGCTTATCAATCAGGGAGTGGCTCGTAAACCAACAAGTTTATGAGCCCTTCCCTAAGACATAGAGACAAGCAGAGGGAAAGACACACACACAGGCAGACAAAAACAGATAGGCAGAGCTAGACAGACAGACATGTTTGTGTGTAACAGTGAAAACAAACAAAGCCAGGGGTTCCCTGCAGCAGTGCAAGATCATCAAGTGTCACTCCACTGCTTCACTGTCAGCAGTTTACTGACACTTGTCATGAACACCATGCTTCAAGGAGTTTCATATATAGTGAGGGAGACTACTTCCCGGTAAAAGTAGGTCTTAGACAGGGATGTGTAATGTCACCATAGTTGTTTAATATATTTATAGATGGGGTTGTAAATGCTAGGGTGTTGGGGAGAGGAGTGGGATTAAATTATGGGGTATCAAATACAAAATGGGAATTGACATAGTTACTTTTTGCTGATGATACTGTGCTTATGGGAGATTCTAAAGAAAAGTTAAAATGGTTAGTGGACGAGTTTGGGAGTGTGTAAACATAGAAAGTTGAAAGTGAATATAGAAAAGAGTAAGGTGATGAGGGTATCAAATGATTTAGATAAAGAAAAAATGGATATCAAATTAGAGAGGAGGAGTATGGAAGAAGTGAATGTTTTCAGATACTGTTTGGGAGTAGACATGTCAGCGGATGGATTTATGAAGGATGAGGCTAATCATAGAATTGATGAGGGAAAAAAGGTGAGTGATGCATTGAGGTATATGTGGAGACAAAAAACATTATCTATGGAGGCAAAGAAGGGAATGTATGAAAGTATACTAGTACCAACACTTACATGGGTGTGAAGCTTGGGTTGTAAATGCTACAGCGAGGAGGCGGTGGACATGTCCCGTCTAAGGGCAATGTGTGGTGTAAATATTATGCAGAGAATTTGGAGTGTGGAAATTAGAAGATGGTGTGGAGTTAATAAAAGTATTAGTCAGAGGGCTGAAGAGGGGTTGTTGAGGTGGTTTGGTCATTTAGAGAGAATGGACCAAAGTAGAATGACATGGAGAATGTATAAATCTATAGGAGAAGGAAGGCAGGGTAGGGGTCATCCTCGAAAAGGTTGGAGGGAAGGGGTAAAGGTTTTGTGGGCGAGGGGCTTGGACTTTGAGCAAGCATGCGTGAGCGTGTTAGATAGGAGTGAATGGAGACGAATGGTATTTGATACCTGATGAGCTGTTGGAGTGTGAGCAGGGTAATATTTAGTGAAGGGATTCAGGGAAACCGGTTATTTTTATATAGCCGGACTTGAGTCCTGGAAATGGGAAGTACAGTGCCTGCACTTTAAAGGAATTTTTTTTTTTTTTTTCAAATATTCGGAACGTTACACAGGTGAACATAGATCTAAGTTTGGACAATTTAAGGGTTAAGACTTAGGTTTATTTTTTATACCAAGTCTTGAAATTTCTTTATCTTGAGTTATTAGCACATTAAGAGTATATGCAGTGTCTGTTTCAGGTACCTGCCTTCTCACTGCCTTCAGTAATACCAGGTGTAGGAGCTGTTGCACTGCAATATATATACATGTATATAGAATATTTTATAGAAAAAAAAAATTTCATAGTTATATCAATTAGAAAGTAAAATTTGCATAACTTACTAGAAACAACTCTGGTTATTATAATAATATATCAAATCTATAGAGTCAAAGTGGCAGAACAGGCAGTGCCATTTGACGGGCCGGTATATTTTGGTGGAGTTCCTGAAATTTACAACATAGCTGCTGCTGCCTCGGCCACTGACACTAACTTCTACGGCTGTATTGGAGATGCTACTCTTAACAGCAAACTTGTCAACTTTGCTCAGAGTCAAGATCGACTCAATGCACATTTACAGAAGTGTCCTTTGCAGAAGAGTTCTTCAGTCTTTGAGAAGCCGTCTGTTGGTATGGAAATAAGAAACATGCATGCTTTCAGTACTTTTTTATTATTTCTTAAGATTAAACGCATTCACTCAGTTGGAAAATGATTGAAAATAAATGCTCGATACCATGGTTGGGGATGGCTTCTGTAATATGGCTTCTGTACTAGTGTTGTTTTCTTCTGTAATGATTTTGTTTAAGACATTAATATTAAGAAAAGTGCAGTATGTTACATTTTTAAAAATGAAACTTGTTTACCTTGAGAAAAAATAGAAATGTGAAACACATGTAGTCAGAGCAAACTTTTTTTCATAGATATTGTTTTAGCCTAAATAATGCCTTATCAAATCTGTAGAATTGACATTGCATAAGATGAAATGCTATCTATTAAGGAAATTTCACACCGTTTTGTGGGGTTTCACATTTCTGTCTTTGGCTACTCATCCCTTACTATATTCTGAGAAAAATTAGTCAAATTGATATGCTTATGGAAATTTGATATTTTTCAAGTACATTCTTACCAGGGTAGTATCAATCAGACAAGGAAACACATTAACCATCACTCATTCTTATTTATTTTCTCAGAAGTGCATTGAATTCACAGGTCAGATGACACACTGAATTATAACATCCCACACATTCTTCATAGGATAGTCACTGTAGAACTTAAGTTTTGCTAATCGTTTTCTCAGAATCCCTTCATAAATATTAATGTTTGCTCCATTAGCATGTCTCCCCTATCATTTAACCCCTTCACTGTCTCTTATGTGAATCTATGTTATTGACGCCAGCATCATGCAGATTACGTATTAAGCACAGCTTCCACAAATATGCTATGAGTGGTAAATTTTTGCCTAGAAACAAGAGAATGGGTCTCCGCAGTGAGTGTTGGCAATTTTAATTCTGGAGGTTATGACACTGAAGGGGTTAAAGTTTTTTCACCCTCCTCTCATTCTGTGTGTATACCTACATCTTCCATCCACCCTTGATTTATGCACCCTGTTGGTCAACCTATCCTGCTTAACACTTTTTAATTGACCGAACCATGCTTTGAATCATTCTTTTCACACCATCAGACTGTTATTTCTTCACTTTTTATTCTCTGCATAATATTCACACTACACACTGCTCTCAACCGTATCCACTGCCTCCAGCCTTTGTATTGCTGCAGCATTCAAAGACGATGCCTCACATTTACTTTTTGTATTGGCACCACAATTGCCTGATATGTCAGGGATAGCTATGCCCTCCTAAGAGTCTTTTATGTAGGTAGGCTCTTTGTTTAACCCTTTCAGTGTCATGACCTCTGAAATTAAAAGTGCTGACAGTGTCACAATTTTTTAAAAAGAAAAATTATCTACTGGAATGGTAGATAATTTTATGGTAAACTTATGGAATTACAAAAGCAAAAAGTTGGTAGTCTGGGCACAATTTATGCATAGGTGATTTCACCCACTTTAAGTCTTATTTTAAGCCAGTTTCAGTGCTCAAATCGATCTACTTCATAACTATTTTGCTAATTTGTCTTCCATTCTATCGATTGTTTGCAAGAAACTGCCCGTTCATCTACAGGACAGCCCCACTTACACAGCAGTTTAGGGTCCAGGCTACTGCTGTACGGTGAAACATAGTAAAACAGCCATTTTTCACTTTCAAGTGCATATGCCTGATAACACGTTTACAGTATCATATATTAACTAAGCAACAGTGCATTTATATGCACCTAGGAGTCAATGGAGACAAAGAACTTTGTCCATGGAAGCAAAGAGGGAAATGTACGAGAGTATAGTTATACCACCAATGCTCTTATATGGGTGTGAAGCATCGGTAGTGAATGTCGCAACGAGGAGAAGGCTGGAGGCGGTGGAGATGTCATGTCTGAGGGCAATGTGTGGTGTGAATATAATGCAGAGAATTTGTATTTTGGAAATTAGGAGGTGTAGGTTTACCAAAACTATTATCTGGATGGCTGAGGAGGGGTTGTTGAGGTGGTTCAGACATGTAGAGAGGATGGAACAAACTGGAATGACTTCAAGAGTGTATTAATCTGTAGTGGAGGGAAGGCGTGGTAGGGGTCAGCGTAGGTAAGGTTGGAGGGAAGGGGTAAAGGAGGTTTTGTGTGCGAGGGGCTTGGACTTCCAGCAAGCATGCGTGAGTGCGTTAGATAGGAGCAAATGGAGCCAAATGGTTTTTAGGACTTGATGTGCTGTTGAAGTGTGACCAAGGTAACATTTATGAAAGGATTCAGGGTAACAGGCAGGCCAGATTTGAGTCCTGGATTGTTATTCTTATAAACCTCCACCTCTGACTACCTTGCATTAGTATTAAGATACAATAAAGATTTATTAAAAAGATAGCCACTCTTATCTTGTTTAGACTTTAGTAGATTTAAGTATTAGGATTAGTCTGCCCGAAATGCCCTGGCATGATAGTGGCTTTCTTCGTACTTAGCAAATCACAATTGTAATTACACATTGTAACCTTTGCAAAGAAATAAAATCTATCGTTTTTTATTTTTATTTTTTTTTTATTATCACACTGGCCGATTCCCACCAAGGCAGGGTGGCCCGAAAAAGAAAAACTTTCACCATCATTCACTCCATCACTGTCTTGCCAGAAGGGTGCTTTACACTACAGTTTTTAAACTGCAACATTAACACCCCTCCTTCAGAGTGCAGGCACTGTACTTCCCATCTCCAGGACTCAAGTCTGGCCTGCCAGTTTCCCTGAACCCCTTCATAAATGTTACTTTGCTCACACTCCAACAGCACGTCGTATTAAAAACCATTTGTCTCCATTCACTCCTATCAAACATGCTCACGCATGCCTGCTGGAAGTCCAAGCCCCTCGCACACAAAACCTCCTTTACCCCCTCTCTCCAACCTTTCCTAGGCTGACCCCTACCCCGCCTTCCTTCCACTACAGACTGATACACTCTTGAAGTCATTCTGTTTCGCTCCATTCTCTCTACATGTCCGAACCACCTCAACAACCCTTCCTCAGCCCTCTGGACAACAGTTTTGGTAATCCCGCACCTCCTCCTAACTTCCAAACTACGAATTCTCTGCATTATATTCAACTTATATTTAACTTATAGTGAGTGGTAAATATATCTGTTGTAGGAAATCTGAATGAACGAAGAGTGGGTATAAGTGAAAACCGTTGCATTAGCGAAGTGCTGTAAAGTGAAGCACTGTAAAGCAGGACTCTCCTCTATCAGAACTACCCCATAAAGTGCTGTAAAGTGAAGCACTGTAAAGCAGGACTCTCCTCTATCAGAACTACCCCATAAAGTGCTGTAAAGTGAAGCACTGTAAAGCAGGACTCTCCTCTATCAGAACTACCCCATAAAGTGCTGTAAAGTGAAGCACTGTAAAGCAGGACTCTCCTCTATCAGAACTACCCCATAAAGTGCTGTAAAGTGAAGCACTGTAAAGCAGGACTCTCCTCTATCAGAACTACCCCATAAAGTGCTGTAAAGTGAAGCACTGTAAAGCAGGACTCTCCTCTATCAGAACTACCCCATAAAGTGCACAGAAAACTGTAATTTGGCCAATTTTTACATAAACCTCAATAAATTCCAATCTGAAAGTAGAGTTAAAAATAAACACTGTAGGCATTCCTGACACTAAAGCAACTTTTTCTTTGTTCATTAATCATGTTCCCGTATCTTTTTTGTATAGCACTTGCCATGCATTTTTTCCATCACACAAAATCGAAGTTTTACCCTATTTCTCAGACAAAATATAATAAAGAATAATTGGTCATGATTTAGGCCATCCCAATAATTGAAGCACACCTAGTATAACCCATAATATACACCAGGGGAAGGGGGTTAAGAAAAATCTAAAAAAAAAAAAAAAAAAAAAAATTCCACTTTGAGGCTTATTTCAAGCTACATCTTGTCTGAAACTGACCAAAATCATCTGTGTTTCACTAATATGATTTCCAGTCTGTCAAGTGATATCAAGAAACAAACAGTAAAACTATGAAATTACCCTAGAAAACACCTCTGAGTAGCTGTTTTAACACAAAGTCTGAGGTCTGCTTTTCCCATCATGCACTGCATGGGGAAGGATTTTTTTATATTGGTCACACCCACTACACAGACCCATTCTCTTATGTCTAGGCCAAAATTTACTGCTTACAGCATATATGAGGATGCTGTGCTTAAAATGCAGATCTACTGGCATGCAGGAGATGGTGACAGAGCTGTGCTGGTCATAAATACAAGTGGTAAATGCATTTGTTGAACACTGTACATATGCATACCAAAATCAAAATCCAGATCTTTATTATAATGAACTACAGTATACAATTCATTTAGTAATAAGTAACAAGTTTAGCTGACTCAATAATGAGCCATTGAGTTATTCTCCACTGTTTCCTCTCTTAGTATATTAGTGTTATAGCATGCCAGAAACATTGTATACCATTGCATCAAGAGTATGTAGAAGACTTGATGAAGCATGTGTCTAGACTTAGTGTATTTATGAAGTTATTCAACAAAACACAGCTGTAAATAATAATTATAACTCATTGAAGATTAATGCAAATGTGATGCTTCTTGCTGTAATGTATCACATTGCTCATTTCTGTAAAGATTTTTATTAGTGGTAGAAAACAGATACTGATTACTGAAGCCATCCCCACCTGCTTAATAAAGACAGTTATTGTTAATCTCTTACTTATGCTCCTTGCTAATATTAGTATTTTTTTTTTTTGTACTGCATGTTAGTTTTGCTATTAAGCATATAGTTAGACAGTTCTGGATGCACATACACAAGGTCTCCAAACTTATGAGCAAGTTGTGCTACTGGTTTTCAACTTAAAAAAATTTGTTTGTATAGAAATATCAGTATAGTGAATATCTAGACACAATATGCATAAAAAGCTTTTATTGGAGGGCATCATTTTGGTCAGGGTTGAACTATATCAAAAGTCATGATGAAGCTCAACTCTTAAACATTATTTTAATGAAAGCTTCTTTTGCAAAGTCTCTGCACACATACCCATTGTCATTAAGCCTGTACATGTAGTTCAATGGTGGATTGTATACACCAAGAGGTTCATTAAATTCCTCTTAAGAAAGCATTCTTGATGGGTAGTGAATAGGTTCTGTGCAGCTTTAATAACCATCCATTGTTTTACATGTACTTATACCAGTGCCAGGCATTTATACAACCTTAATTAGTTCAAAAGTGCACTGATTGTAAGTACGAATGTAACTTGTGGCATTTGTAAATTGGTGACCTTGTGTATTGCTTTAATCTTTTGTTTTATAATATTATTTTCGTCAGAGTGAGAATCAGTTGTGCGTGTTGGGTGTATAAAGAAGCTGAAGACTGAATTACTAAACATACAGGTCCACATAAGGGCAAATTTCTGCCAGCACTTGCATTGCCGTGATGCTAATTCTGCCTTTCGTTTGCTGCTTGTTTCTGTGAATGATGACCTTGGGGCTGCAGGACGAGAAGTAGCGAGTACCAACGTTAGTGGCTATGAAGATATTCCCATCATCGCCGAACAGCCCACTTTGCCACCAGTGGTGGAAGTGGATGTTGAGTCAACCCCTCACCCTCCCTTATATACTTCCTCTACCACTGAGGATATACACACCCTCCCCTCATCCCTATCTACTACTACTACTACTATTGCTGATACTGAATCATCTACCACCACTACAGATACAGGTAGCTGGTATTCAAAGTATTTTCAAGATATTCTATTATTTTTATATACAGTTAACATAATATCAACCTTGCCCTTTACATTATTATAATAAGTAGAGCAAACAGTAGTGGCATCAGCCACCATTATCATTGCATCCTCCCACCCCTTATTGCTCTCTCTCTCTGTCTCTCTGTCTCTCTCTCGGTCTCTCTCTCTGTCTTTTTTTTTTTTTTTTTTTACACAGGGTTTGACAAGGTTAAGGATCCCTAGCTTTATTGACAAGCTATTTACAGGTTAAGGATTCCTAACTTATTGGCAAGCTAAGAGCTCTCTCTCTGTCCGTCTCTCTCTCTCTCTCTGTCCGTCTCTCTGCTCTGTCCATCTCTCTCTCTCTCTCTCTCTCTCTCTCTGTCCGTCTCTCTCTCTCTGTCCCTCTCTCTGTCCGTCTCTCTCTCTTTGTCCGTCTCTCTCTCTCTCTCTCTGTCCGTCTCTCTCTCTCTCTCTGTCCGTCTCTCTCTCTCTGTCCGTCTCTCTCTCTCTGTCCGTCTCTCTCTCTCTCTCTGCCCCCCCATCTTTTTTTTTTTACGAAGGGTTTGACAAGGTTAGGTTAAGGATCCCTAGCTTTATTGACAAGCTATTTACAAGTTAAGGATTCCTAACTTTATTGGCAAGCTAAGAGCTGTTATTTACATCAGCTCATTTGAAAGCATTTTTATTGTTATGAAACATACAAGTAGGGAACAGGATGAAGTTGGAGCCATCTGTGGGCCAGCATTGTCATCTGATCATCTGGCTTTATCTCGTTGACATCATTATGCTGTACGAATGTGTTCCAGACTCGAGTCATCCTGGGAATAAATGATCTCAGATGGAGTGATGTTCTGGAGAAGGGTACAGCCAGAGTGAAGTTGCTGCTTTCTGCCCATCTTGTGGTATAGAAACTTGCTTCACACTGTCTGTCTGTCTGTCTGTCTGTCTGTCACTCTGTCTCTCTGTCTCTCTCTCTGTCACTCTCTCTCTCTGTCTCTCTCTCTGTCTATCTCTCTGTCTCTGTCTCTCTCTCTCTCTTTTTTACACAGGGTTTGACAAGGTTAAGGATCCCTAGCTTTATTGACAAGCTATTTACAGGTTAAGGATTCCTAACTTTATTGGCAAGCTAAGAGCTGTTACCTGCATCAGCTCATTGGAAAGCATTTTGATTATTATGAAACATACAAGTAGGGAGCAGGATGAAGTTGGAGCCATCTGCAGGCCAGCATTTTCATTTGATCAACTGACTTTATCTTGTTGACATCACAATGCTGTACGAATGTGTTCCAGACTCAATTCATTCTGGGGATAAATGTTTTTTTACACAGGGTTTGACAAGGTTATGGATCCCTAGCTTTATTGACAAGCTATTTACAGGTTAAGGATTCCTAACTTTATTGGCAAGCTAAGAGCTGTTACCTACATCAGCTCATTTGAAAGCATTTTTATTGTTATGAGACATACAAGTAGGGAACAGGATGAAGTTGGAGCCATCTGTGGGCCAGCATTTTCATTTGATCAACTGACTTTATCTCGTTGACATCATTATGCTGTACGAATGTGTTCCATACTCGAGTCATCCTGGGTATGTATGATCTCAGATGGAGTGATGTTCTGGAGAAGGGTACAGCCAGAGTGAAGTTGCTGCTTTCTGCCCGTCTTGTGGCATAAAAGCTTGTTTCACGCTGTCCTCGAAGTGGATCCAAGTGTGGTACTTTGACAATATTGGCCTTGTACATAACAGTAAGGCCACCCACATCCCTCCTGTGTTGAAAGCTCTGCTGAAATGACAGATCTATCCAGGATGGGTCCAGGCGAGAGATGAGATGTTTTGCTCTGTTCTCTACTCTGGCAAGCAGTCGCAGATGAGAGGGGGAGGGGCAGTCAAACCAAGAAAGTGGAGCATACACAAGGTGTGAGCGTACTTGTGCCTCGCACAGAATCTTGCAACCCCTGCTGTCAAGCAGATGCGAGATACGGCGAAGTGCTGTAAGCTTCCTGGCTGCCTTGTTTGCAAGATTTACATGGTTCTTCATGGTTAGCTTGGAGTCAAATTTCACCCCAAGGATATCAACTTCTTCTCCAGGTGCCAATACCCTCCCATTCATCCTTACTACTGCACCAGCATTACCATCATGGTGCCTAGAGACGTTCATCATTTGCGTCTTCTCAGGTGCAAATGTTACTTGCCATCTATTTCCCGAAGCTCATATAGCTCTTAGTTGGTGATTGATGTAGCTTAGAGCAGGTAGCATTTCTTCTCTTGCATAAGTGAATGTCAGTGTACAGTCGTCTGCATATGCATGGGATTCTGGGATGAGATGAAGAAGGTCGTTGAAGTAGACATTCCATAACAATGGTCCCAGCACGCTTCCTTGTGGAACACTTGCCCCAATAGGATGTCTTGCTGATTCCGTTCCATTGAGAACTACACTTAGAGATCTACCATGAAGGTAATCACTGAGGAGACATAGCGTAGAGCCTGCAATTCCCAGTGCTTGAAGTTTTGCTAAGAGGCCCTGGTGCCACACCCGGTCGAAAGCACCAGCAATGTCCAGTGCTACCACACAGCTGACTTTGGATTCATCCAGTGACTGGTGCCACTTAGTGGAGAGGTTTAACAACAGATCAGCAGCAGAGTAACCTTTCCTGAAGCCATATTGACGATCACAAAGTAGTGAGTGGTAGTCAAAAAACTCTGTCATTTGTCTTGAGATTATTGTCTCAAGGATCTTACCAGTGATTGACAGGAGTGACACTGGTCTGTAGTTACTGATTTCTTCTCTGCTCTTCTTTTTGTGAACAGGGGCTACATTTGCCTCTTTCCACAGAGAGGGCCATTTATCCTGTACTAGGCAGTGCTGAAAGATGCGAGTTAGAGGTGCTGCTAGCTGGTCTGCACATCTTCTCAGCAATCTTGGGCTCAACTTGTCTGGGCCCACAGCCTTTTCTTGGTCAAGCGATTTAAGAATGAAATGCACCTCCTCCTGCCTTATTGTCACCATTGACAGTTTTGACACAGTTCTTGCAGCTAGCCAAGGAGGGTCCCTTGCTGGATCAGGAGCTTGCATTTTGGTAGCAAAGTGTTTGGCAAAGAGGTTCGCCTTCTCTTGACTACTAGTAGAGGTGGTCCCATCCTGTCGATTGAGAGGTGGAATGAGTTCATCAGGCAGATAACCTTGTCTGTCCTTGACCAGGGACCACCAGGTTTTGGAGCCTACCCTACCTGATGCTAGCTTTCTTTTTTGTGTCCACCTCCCATTTAGCAATGGCCCACTTTTGAACGTCACCTATATGCCTACAGGCTTGCCTGTGCAAGTTCCTGTTATAGGTGGTAGGATGTCTCTTATACCTTCGCCATGCTTTGTACTTAGCAGTAGCAGCCTCTCTACAACGAAAGCCAAACCAAGGCTGATCTGTAGGCTTCGTCACATATTGCCGGTGGGGAATGTGTTCTTGTTGTAGATTAAAGATGTGTCCAGTGAAGGCTTTCACTTGGTTGTCAACATCCCCTTGGAGAAGAGCATTCCAATCGGTGGTGGCGAGCTCAGAGCAAAGGGCTGGCCAATTACCACCTCCTCACCCTCTCTCTCACCCTCCTCCTCACCCTCACTCTCACCCTCTCTCACTCACCACTCTCTCTCACCTCTCTCTCTCTCCTCTCACCCTCTCTCTCTCACCCTCTCTCTCTCACCCTCTCTCTCACCTCTCTCTCATCTCCTCTCACCCTCTCTCTCTCTCACCTCTTTTTCTCTATCTATTATATATATATATATATATATATTATTTTTTTTTTTTAACAAGTCGGCCGTCTCCCACCGAGGCAGGGTGACCCAAAAAGAAAGAAAATCCCCAAAAAGAAAATACTTTCATCATCATTCAACACTTTCACCTCACTCACACATCATCACTGTTTTTGCAGAGGTGCTCAGAACACAACAGTTTAGAAGCATATACATATAAAAATACACAATATATCCCTCTAAACTGCCAACATCCCAAACAGGCATTGTACTTCCCATTTCCAGGACTCAAGTCTGGCTATATAAAAATAACCGGTTTCCCTGAATCCCTTCAC
Source organism: Cherax quadricarinatus (assembly GCF_038502225.1). Classification (NCBI taxonomy): domain Eukaryota; kingdom Metazoa; phylum Arthropoda; class Malacostraca; order Decapoda; family Parastacidae; genus Cherax; species Cherax quadricarinatus. Next base: position 17,512,793 of record NC_091374.1, read on the forward strand.
TAAATATTACCCTGCTCACATTACAACAGATCGTCAGGTCCCAAATACCATTCATCTCCAATCACTCCTATCGAACACGCTCATGCATATATACACACACACAGTGGGACCTCGGGATACGAACTTACTTCGTTCCAGGAGGCTGTTTGAATGCTGATACTGAATGAATTTGTTCCCTAAAGGAATAATGTAAATTAGATTAATTCATTTCAGACCCCCAAAAATACACTTACAAAAGCATTTACATAAATACACTTACATAATTGTTCGAGTTTTGAGGTGTTCGTATCCCAAGGTACCACTGTATATATATATAATGGTTTACAAGAGAGGGGAGTAAGTACTACAGTCACTGGAAGGTTTTATCATAGATTGAATATTGAAGATAGGACTCCATGAACTTAACTCTTCTTCTGTAGTTAGAAATACATAATTACTGTACATTATTTACATATTAATTCTTCTTTAAAAGCTGGCAGTCCATTATATACCCAGGAATACATTCCAGCTGTTACTTTTGTAATAAAAGTTGTAAATGTAAGTATTATAAGTTGAGTTTGTTTATTCTACATAGTTTTATATATACGCCATGTTTTAATGACTCACTTCCGCTGACCCTTAGCTCTCTAATAAGTTTTTAAATGTTATTTTTGTATTACCTGTGTGAACACTACCATTTTTATTCAATCATTCACTCACAAGAATTGCATGTTATATTATAGAGTAGTATTGTTCAACTCTGTTCATTAATATGTTAATTATTTGGTTTTCAGTGTACGTAGTTAGTTTAATATATTTATTATGCACCCCATACCCATCCTATGGGCGGTAGTCAGAAGATTACAGAGGTACATAATGGGTCCAGGGACTGGGCCCCAGAGTTTTGATAGCTGAGCAAGTTACAAAGGCAATGAACTCCTGGTAGATCTGGTCACAATCATGACAAGTTACAAAGGTATTTACAGATTACAGAGGTATATACGTACTTAATTTATTTTTATTAACACGTTGGATATTTCCTGCCAATGTAGGATTATCTAAAGAAGGAAACATATTCACCATCATTCACTTAATAGCTGTCTTAACAGTTATTGAATATTGTAAAATATTACCCATAATAAATCCAAGTGACAAGATTTTGCTTCTCTTACTATACATTCTTTATTTAAAAAAATAGGCTTCAGGTTTGCATTTTTTATAAAATATAATTGTGTTATTAATTAGAAAACAAATTTTTTTGCTTACACCATCATTTACAGTAGTATATAATGCAGACCTTAGACATTGATAGTACAGTGGACCCCCGCATAACGATTACCTCCGAATGCGACCAATTATGTAAGTGTATTTATGTAAGTGCGTTTGTACGTGTATGTTTAGGGGTCTGAAATGGACTAATCTACTTCACAATATTTCTTATGGGAACAAATTCGGTCAGTACTGGCACCTGAACACACTTCTGGAGTGAAAAAATATCGTTAACCGGGGGTCCACTGTATTATGTCTTCCAGACACAGAATAATACTACAGTCAACTTTAGTTTCTAAATAGTTTCTTTTTCATTTCCGACGCTTTGAGGGTTGGAAATCCTGATCTGAAATTTGCTCTGAATTTAAAAATAAAATTGTGAAATGATGGAGAATCTTTTTTTGAAGGTAATAAAACCAAGAGCATTAAATTTGATGAAAAATTTAACGGAATTTCGCTCTTGCAAAGTTAGCAGTCTCGGCGATATTTATGCATCAGTGATTTTGCCCACCTTGAGCCCTATTTTCAGCCAGTTCCACTGTTCTAGTCAACCAAATTTGTAGCTATTTCACTATTATTTCTTCTATTCTGTCAACTGAGTACAAGAAACAGCCCCTGTACCTAATTCAACTACCCAGTAAAGTGATCAGAAATTGATAGTAATTTGGCCAATTTCACACAGAATTAAAAAATTTACAATTTCAAAATAGGATCTAGAATAAACAGTGTAGAATTCCTGACACTAAAAAAAACGTTTCCTTTGTTCACTAGTAATGTTGTCAGGCCTCTGCTATATTATGCTTGCTTTCCATTTTGAAAGTTTATTAATATAAAAAATAAAAGATTTACTGTTACGAAGACTACTACATTATTGTAAAAATTGTATAAATAATGTCACTGCATTTATGGACACATTAGGCTAACCAGTTGGATACATTTTTAACAAGTGACGTACAGTGGACCCTCCACCAACGATATTAATCCGTTCCTGAGAGCTCATCGTTAATCGAAAGAAATAATGGAAATCAAATTAATCCGTGTAAGACACCCAAAAGTATTGAAAAAAAAAAATTTATACCACATGAAATATTAATTTTAATACACACAAACTGAAGAAGACATGTACAGTTACATGATACTTACCTTTATTGAAGATCTGGTGATGATTGATGGGATGGGAGGAGGGGAGACTGTGGAGGGTGTTAGTGTTTAGAAGGGGAATCCCCTTCCATTAGGACTTGAGGTGGCAAGTCCTTTTCCGGGGTTGCTTCCCTTCTTCTTTTAATGCCACTAGGACCAGCTTGAGAGTCACTGGACCTCTGTCGCACAACATATCTGTCCATAGAGGCCTGTACCTCCCGTTCCTTTATGACATTCCTAAAGTGTTTCACAGCATTGTCAGTGTCACAATTAAACACTTGTTCAGGTTTCAATTCTTCACTGTCTATGTACTCCTTGAATTCCTGCACATATTTTTCAGCTGCTTATTGGTCCAAACTGGCAGCCTCACCATGCCTTATCACACTATGTATGCCACTACGATTCTTAAATCTCTCAAACCAACCTTTGCTGGCCTTAAATTCACTCACATCACCACTAGTTGCAGGCATTTTTTATAATTAAATCGTCATGCAACTTCCTAGCCTTTTCATATATGATTGCTTGAGAGATGCTATCTCCTGCTATCTGTTTTTTGTTTATCCACACCAATAACAGTCTCTCAACATATTCGAGTACTTGCGATCTCAGTTTCAAAAACATAGTTGCACCTTTGGCAAGAACAGCTTCCTTGATTGCCGTTTTCTTGGCCACAATAGTAGCAATGGTTGATTGGGGTTTTGTGTACAACCTGGCCAGGTCGGAGACACACTCCACTTTCATACTTAGCAATGATCTCTTTCTCCATATCCATAGTAATTCTCACCCTTTTTGCTGTAGGGTTGGCACTAGAAGCTTTCTTGGGGCCCATGGTGACTTCATTTTGCAGGTGCAATCACTAAAAACGCTGTGATAATATGAAATGTTCCGATTGTATGTTTGGATGGGACCGCGGTGGCTGGCTGGCTTGTAAACACTGGCCACAAGTGGACGTGTCTCAGACGGAATGAATTGTGTTAGTCGAGTTTTTTAGCGCTAGTCGAGGCAAAATTTTTGCGTTAAAATGTATCACTAGTCGGATTTAATGTTAGACGATCCATCGTTGGTCGAGGGTCCACTGTAATTTGTTTACTCTGGAATGTTGGCAAAAATCAAACATTTCTGCTACTTTGAGCTCAATTTCAAGCTACTTTCAGTCCTGAAACCAATCAAAATTATCTCTATTTCTGTAATATATCTTCCATTCTGTCATATGAGACTAAGAAACCAAGAATACAACAATAAAAACCATACAAAAATACACCGCAAATTCACTATTGTAAACTAAAATCAGGGTCGCAGTTTTTTCCATTATGCACTGCTTGCTGTAGGATATTTTATATGGTGCATACTTACTGCATAGACCCATTTTTTCATATCACGGCCCAAATTTAAAACTTACAGCTTATCTGAGTGACCTGAACTCATGGCGTAGAACTATGGAACTGACTCAGGCTTCAAAGCCGTAGTACTACAAGACCAACCAGGTATATTTACTTTATCTTATAGGTATATTTACATATGACAGTTCTGACTGAGCAGTGACTGCACCAAAGGGAGGCAAAGGCTCCAAATCCTCCCAAATACAAAATAACAACAACAGCAATAATAATAATAATAAGAATAAGAATAATAAGAATAGTAATAATAGTACTTGAAGTCCCTTATTCCTCTCTTCTAACCAGAGCATCATCCATAAGCCGGAGGTCTTCTACAATTGAAGAGGGTCTCAGTTGCAGGTTGAAATATATAGCTCCTGATCTGTTATTTCATTTTTCTCTCTCCATGTGTATATATAGAATACATATAGTGAACATGCTATTTATAATGTTATACTTCTTTTCTTTCAACACACCGGCCGTATCCCACCGAGGCAGGGTGATCCAAAAGGAAAAAACGAAAGTTTCTCGTTTTACATTTAGTAATATACACAGGAGAAGGGGTTACTAGCCCCTTGCTTCTGGCATTTTAGTCGCCTCTTACAACACACATGGCTTATGGAGGAAGAATTCTGTTCCACTTCCCCATGGAGATAAGAAGAAATAAACAAGAACAAGAACTAGAAAGAAAATAGAAGAAAACCCAGAGGGGTATTCATGTATATATATGCTTGTACATGTATGTGTAGTGTGACCTAAGTGTAAGTAGAAGTAGCAAGACGTACCTGAAATCTTGCATGTTTATGAGACAGAAAAAAGGACACCAGCAATCCTACCATCATGTAAAATAATTACAGGCTTTCGTTTTACACTCACTTGGCAGGACGGTAGTACCTCCCTGGGCGGTTGTTGTCTACCAACCTACTACCTAGGAATGTTATACTTATCATATATTAAAAAGATTGCTTTATTTTTCTTAACAGAGGAAGTCCGTGCAGAAGTGTCACAGACATTTTTAAGTGATGGGTGTGCCTTGCCTGTAGAACCTGCTCAGGAGGAAGTGCCTACCACTGAAGGATTTAGATTTGGTGAGGAATAATATATTTTATGTTGCTTTATGTTTGCATATGCAAAGTTCTTACGGTAATTATCCATTACCAGTGAAACACCTGTATTAATTAATGTGATGGTGACTAATTAAGATATGTAGTACTATATAATGAAACTTTGATTTAACAGACTAAGAGGGGGAAGAAGGTGTGTCTTTGCAATTGTCCCTTAAATTTGAATGAGATTGTTTTGCCATAATCATAATAGTGGACTACATTGAATTTAAGGGTCTTTGTCCATTAAATACAAAATCAATTTACCCAGTAAACTGTAACACTAATGAATATTTCCAGATTAAATAGATTTTGCCTGTTGTTTCCTGATGTTGTTTAGCCACGGACTCTTGTCTATTAATTCCAAAACCTGTTATATAAGGGTTTGTTAAATCATGGTTTTACTATACTAGGTTATTTTAAATTTATTAATGTGGTGCTAGAGGAATTAGACCCAAGAGTAGCTGCTGGGGTAGGGGGATTACCAGGGAGGAGGCTTCATACAAGCTCAGGCTTGAATCAAGATAAAACAACCATATCGATAGCTTGCCTGTCTGCTCTTTTTAGATATAATTGTGGAGTAATGACAACTTACCAGTATCATGGAAATGTTGAATTGCTGCATTTATTAAATAGTCTTCAAGATATATGCATGTTCAATTGTTGGGGAAATAATATTTTTGTATTGGCAAAATAATGAGTGGCAATGAGAAGGATTTTGGAAACATCAAAGACCATGAGGAATATAAGAGAGAATTATTAGTGTGTAGATTATTATTATTATTACGTGTAATATTATTATTCTTGGGAAGTGCCAGACTTGTAGAAGTCATACAACACTTGAAGAATTGAAGGTAATCAGTTGTGATCCATGAAAGGAAAGGGTGGCTCTAAATTCTTAATCATGAGTCCTTCATAAGCATCCATCTGATTAATGTGTTAATGTTCTTAGTGTTGATCTTCACTCTTCTGTTTATAGGCCTCAGAGCATATGAACACAGAGTTTCAAGCAAGTGATGGTTGCCTTTGATGCTTCTGTAACTGTTATGGCTTGAGAAACATGAAGACTTTTGGTGAGGCTGGGAGTGCACCCACAGACAAAGTTGAGCCATTCAGATTAATGTTAATTGATCGGATAGATAGTGAGAAGCTCCTATCTCAGCTGTATAATGCTGATGAGACTGGTCTCTTTTGGAGTTCACTGCCTTCCAACATGCCTTTCAGCATGAAGAAAGAATATCAGGCCCTAAGCTCAATACAGACCACTTCTCAGTAATATGTTGTGCTAATGCTGATGGTTCTCACCATTTAAAATTGACAGTCACAGGCAAATCAGCATGGCATCATGCATTAAAGGATTGTGTGAATGAGTTGCTGGTAAATTATTACAAGGGTAAAATAATGTTGAGTTAACAGGGATGTATTTGGTGACTGGTTTTTAACATATTTCATACCTGAAGTACACAAGTACCAGCTAGAGATTCTAAAGCTAGATCCCAAGGATGTCAAAGCTATTCTGCTGCTTGATAATGTACCTGCTCACCCAAGAACTAAAAAGTTAAGCAGCATGTATGGTAAAATTAGGGCCATGTTTCTGGCCCCTCTATACCACTTCCCCAATCCAACCAGTGGATCAGGGAGTTATTACAGCCTGTACAGCCTTGTACCTAGACTGTACCAGTCTAGGTACAATGATGAAGTACCAGTAATGACTGAGGATGAAGATTTGGAAAGAGATGTTGGAGAACATCAAAAAGTATAACCTGAAGTCTGCCATCTTTAACCTTGAAGCATCATGGAAGGAACTTAAAAGAACAACATTAACGAATAGTTTGATTTTTTTTTTATATATAACCTTGGTACTGAGTTGAACTTTGAGGGGTTTGAGGCCACTGATTTTCATGTACCCTTTAGAGGGCAGGAGAAACAGAAGTTACAGAGAAAGATGTGTTGGCATGGCTAGAAGAAAATGATGGTTATCCTGGTTACCAGATGTTGAATGCTGAAGAAATTGCAGTGCAGTCTCATAGCACAGAAGAATAGAGTAGTGATAATGATGAAGAGATTGAAAGGCCTCCAGAACTGTCAGTTGTACGAGTTGTATTCTTGTTCTCATCAAGTACACTGACCTTTGACAAAAGCGAAGTGAAGGCCCATTATCCACACTTATGAATTCTTAGAGAATGTGTCATAAGGGACCACCATCAATGTGGCAAACAAATGAAGCTGGACACATTCTTTAAACTTATTACTTTTTCAACATCTTCCTATTCTCAGCTATCTGTCTTCTCAGCTATCAATGTTATTTTCACTGGTAGAGCTTTACAGCCTCTCAGAATAAAAATTATACTGAGTCACCACCATCCATCATGGCATTTTATACTTCATCTCTCATCCACGAAAAGGTAAATAAAATTACTGTAAATTATGTACAGTACTATAAATTACTAGAGTAGAGTGGTGTACTGTAGTACTACAGGTCACAGTACCAGTATCAGTAGTGTCCAGTTATTTTCTGTAACAGCAGTTACCAAGTTTATTAGCTCAGAAGGCAACCAGACTATCATAAAAAGTTAATTTCTTAATTCAGAAGTTTCGGACAATCACCATTATTGTACACCCCTCCCCCTTTAGTTCATTAATGAGAGAGAGTTTGCTGTATTGTATTTCTATTGGTGCCATGGTTAATATCCAAGCATAAGATGTGGGTAATGAAAATATTAAAAATTATTTGGTAAACACAATAAGGCAGGTGATGCTGGAAAAAGCAACTACAGGTGGCACGGGTAAGGAGAGGAGCTGTGCCTCTCCACACACTCCACCCTTAGGCCCAACTAGGGTAGGGGAGTAAGGGGTAATCTACAGCTTGGATACCAAGACTGTGTAGTCTGATTCTTCCACACTTATGAAGTGTGCAAAAAAGAATTCACTTATTCAATCATCTTTAAACAAAATCCCCTTGTTTAGTGTCACTTGAGGGGTTTTATTGTATTAAAAATTACAGTTGTCACATAGAAGATATATTTTTGGAGCTGTTATTAGGATTGGGGTGTACAAGTTGTGTGTTAATTTGATGGTGAAATTTGCATGGTAATGAAAAAATATTATGAGTAATTTAGAAAATCTTTTTAATACCAAAATTTTTTATGTTATTGGAATGAAATGCTCTTCTGTACATCTTGTGATTTATTGTTTTTGGCTTTTCCTAATTTTAGTTTTTATTAATTCTTAAGCAAGGCCACTACTGTGGGTAAGTACAGCATAGAGTATAAACTTGGTAATAAATGTGACTAACATAGTGGGTATTAAAATGTAATTATAAAGGGAATTATAATGGCATATTCATCGCTAGTATTACTGCAGTGAACAATAATTACTTATGCCCTCAAATGATATTCTAATTCATATTTAATCACACAATTTTTGCATCAAGCCACTGAATATTTTACTGAACTGGAAAAAATTATGAGTAAAGTAATTGATGTCCTGTGATTTTTTCATTACCATGAAAATTGTTCTTTAAATATATATCTAAAATGATACCTAATGTCAAATTTTAAAAGAGTATATCACTATGTATAAAATTTTTCTTTAAACATTTTCACTCCCTAGATGAAGACTACTCTAGCGGCTATGGCTTTGGTGAGTGGTCTAGTAGCACTGCCTTGAAATGAGTTATTTTAGGACAAATGGAATTCAGATGAACATATTTGTTGACTGATTACTTTGCTAATAACCTGAGTTGCCTTGACATTCTTTAACTTTAGAATGTTTTTTTTTTAAATTGTGCATATGCACGAATTAAAATACTTTCATGTGCGTTTTGTAATATGCATGTACAGTATAATCTAAAATTCACAAGGTGATGAAAATTATATACAGGACTTTTATTGCTGCAATGAGACTTGGTGTGAACTGTGTTTACTGTAACATCTATTGCATCCTTAAATTGACTTGTTTCCCTTTCTCATTCACACACATTCCAACACAAACATAGCTAAGTTTATTCTGACATGATCTTATTATTTAAGAAATGAGTGATATGGTAATTGTGACAGAGTATCATCAAGTTTAGTAAACTTGAACATCGCTCCCCAACCATAAAAAGAGTCGAAGGTCTTTCTAATCAAATACAGAAAACATAGGGATTGCAAGTGTTCCTGACTTTGTGCAGCAAATGCAGTCCAGGCTCATGGCAGCTAGTAATCTCAGGTCATCAGTACTTAATTCTTCATTTGTAAACAGCACTGATCTGAAATGTCTTGCTATCTAAGTGTAAGAGTGACTCCAGAGCCTAGATAATATTCAGGCTCATAAGTTATTTTAAGTACAATTTTAGGAAGAAAATTGGTGATACATTGACATTTTGTTATCATTATTACAATGCGTAGAATATTTTCTTTAAAGTGTAGCCTAAAAAAAAAATTCAACTTGGATGAGTCATTGTTATTTTTATTCATCCATTTATCCATGAAGATACAGTGGACTTAAAAAATTAATTAATATAAACCAAGATTCCAAGTGCAGTTCAGGAAATTTTAGTAATAATGATAGCATTTTGCTTAGCATACTTTTTAAAGTCGATAGAAATCACTGTGGTGAACACAATATATGGGAACTAGGAGAGGAGCTTGTTAGTGTAAAGAGGTGACAGGAGCAATGGGATAGGCATGTATACTTTTACTAAAGTACATGTTAATGCAGCTTCTATGACCTCACTTGTCTCATCACATCCATGTGGTGTAGCCACCAATTGAAGCATAATTCTCTGGAGGTCTGTTGTTCAAAAATGTCTCAGTGAAGGCGATCATATTGCGATGAACATTAACCCTTAAACTATCCAAACGTAGATCTAAGTTCACACGTGTAGCGCTCTGAACGTAGATCAATGTTCGATTTTACATTATTTCTTATGTAAAGAAAACGTAGATCTACGTTCAGAGCACTACGCATGCAAACGTAGATCTACGTTTGGACAGTTTAAGGGTTAACTTACTCACCATAGAGAACATCCATACCTATTATTGTGCCTACTACATACATAGAACATTACACTCAAATATAAACCCTCCACTTAAAATTCTCCTTACCAACCTTAACAGGACACATGACCATAACACAAGACACAGATCACTCTTTGATGTTCTTTGTGTCCATTTCGCACTATGTAAAAACTCTATAAACATAAAGGGCCTAAAAATCTGGAATTCGTTGCCGGTGAATACCAAAGGAACCCTGTCAGTAAATCAATTCAAGACTCATCTTAAAAGCCACCTGTTCACCCATAACTAAATACTCAATACCTAACCTTACCAACAAAGCTACCAAATCACTCTCCACTGCCTCAAATTATAATTGCCTCAGAACCCCAAAAGTAAATGCTCAGAGTACAATAAATTCTCACATTTTAATGCAAATACTTAATTGCAAATGTTGGCTAACATATACAGCAGTTCCTCGAGTGTAGAACAGCTCCCAACTAGAACAATTATGTATGTGTATTTTTGTAAGTGCTTTTGTAAATGTATTTTTGGGGGTCTGAAACCAACTAATCTAATTTACATTATTCCTTTTGGGAACAAATTTGTTCAGTATTGGCAATCGAACAGCCTTCTGGAATGAATTAAGTTCGTAACTTGAGGTACCACTGTATTTGATATAAGTATAACCTATTGTATAATTAGTGTAACCTGATCAAACTATGTTTTGTACGTCTAGTATTAAGTAACCAGTAATCTGTTAAGTTTAGACTGCCCGTAATGCCAAGGCATGATAGTGGCTCTTTGCACTACAAATCATTGTAAACCCTCATTGTAAACTTCCTATGCATATATACATCCTACAATATGTCAACCACATTGTAAACTTGGAAGGAAATAAAAAATGTAAATCTGACAAAACTGTGCACATGCACACTAATATTAGCAATTAAACCACAAATGTTGACAGGTGGGATACTCATAGGCTGGCTCCTAGTGTTTATTAAGACTAAATAGGAATTTATGGTGATTGCTCTTGAGTAGCAGGTATGACACTGGGGCAGTCTTTTGGTCTTGTATAAGGCACAAGACTGCTTGCTGAGCTGGGATTGTGTTGGACTTCATTATAACAGAAGAATCCATCACTGATATCTACTCTTATCATGACTTCTAACCCTGTTATCTAGAACAGAGGGAGTTTTCAATTAACCAAATCCTTGGCAATTTGTCTTATGCACATGATGCACCATTATGGTCAAGCAAACAACTGTTTCCTTCTGGGCTGCTGCATTCCTTCACCCACTTTGGCACTTCTCATACCTATATACTGTGTTCACTCCAGTGATCTCTATTGACTGTACACCTTGTCAGTGAATAACAAAATCATAAAGTAGATGAATGGTTCAGAGAACCGACAAGTTAATAAATTAGACACGTGCAACACTTGGGTATCCCCATTGAGGAAACGTTTCGCCACACAGTGGCTTAATCAGTCCATACAAAGGAGAATGGTGAAGAACAAGAGGAGTTTGAGGTAATCAGTCCCTCAGTTTGAGTCTATATAATCAGTCCATCAATCTTGAAAAGAATATGTGCAAAGAAGTGGCATATGACAGGGTGGATAGGGGGGCAATGTGGCAGATGTTGCAGGTGTATGGTATAGGAGGTAGGTTACTGAAAGCAGTGAAGAGTTTTTACGAGGATAGTGAGGCTCAGGTTAGAGTATGTAGGAGAGAGGAAGATTATTTCCCAGTAAAAGTAGGCCTTAGACAAGGATGTGTAATGTCACCGTGGTTGTTCAATATATTTATAGATGGGGTTGTAAGAGAAGTGAATGGTAGGGTCTTGGCAAAAGGTGTGGAGTTAAAAGATAAAGATTCAAACACAAAGTGGGAGTTGTCAGAGTTGCTCTTTGCTTATGACACGGTGCTTTTTGGAGATTCTGAAGAGAAGTCACAGAGGTTGGTGGATGAATTTGGTAGGGTATGTATAAGAAGAAAATTAAAAGTGAATATAGGAAAGAGTAAGGTTATGAGGATAACGAAAAGATTAGGTGATGAAAGATTGGATATCAGATTAGAGGGACAGAATATGGAGGAGGTGAATGTATTCAGATATTTAGGAGTGGACGTGTCAGCAGATGAGTCTATGAAGGATGAGGTGAATCACAGAATTGATGACAGGAAAAGGGTGAGTGGTGCACTTAGGAGTCTGTGGAGACAAAGAACTTTGTCTGTAGAAGCAAAGAGGGAAATGTATGAGAGTATAGTTGTACCAACACTCTTGTATGGGTGTGAAGCATGGGTGATGAATGTTGCAATGAGGAGAAGGCTGGAGGCAGTGGAGATGTCATGTCTGAGGGCAATGTGTGGTGTGAATATAATGCAGAGAATTCGTAGTTTGGAAATTAGGAGAATGTGTGGGATTACCAAAACTATTATCCAGAGGGCTAAGGAGGGATTGTTGAGGTGGTTCAGACACGTAGAGAGAATGGAACAAAACAGTCTTCAAGCTGGCACTGGACAAGCACCTAAAGTCAGTTCCTGATCAGCCGGGCTGTGGCTCGTACGTTGGTTTGCGTGCAGCCAGCAGCAACAGCCTGGTTGATCAGGCGCTGATCCACCAGGAGGCCTGGTCACAGACCGGGCCGCGGGGGCGTTGACCCCCGAAACTCTCTCCAGGTAAACTCCAGGTAAACTTAGAGAGTGTATAAATCTGTAGTAAGGGGAAGGCAAGGAAGGGGTCGGCCTAGGAAGGGTTGGAGGGAGGGGGTAAAGGAGGTTTTGTGTGTGAGGGGCTTGGACTTCCAGCAAGTGTGCATGAGCGTATTTGATAGGAGTGAATGGAGACAAATGGTTTTTAATACTTGACATGCTGTTGGAGTGTGAGCGAAGTAACATTTATGAAGGGATTCAGGGAAACCGGCAGGCCGGACTTGAGTTCTGGAGATGGGAAGTACAGTGTCTACACTCTGATGGAGGGGTGTTAATGTTGCAGTTTTCTAACTGGAGTGTAAAGCATCCCTCTGGCAAGACAGTGATGGAGTGAATGATGAAAGTTTTTCTTTTTCAGGCCACCCTGCCTTGGTGGGAGTCTTCCGATGTGTTAATACATAAAAAAAAAGGGGCTTATATACTGTAGGCAGGTGAGGTGCAGCAGTCATAGGTGGTATCACATTTGACAAATCCGAATGAAGAAGTAGATCATGCCTAAAGGTTAGGCAAGTGAAGAATTCCCTGTATTAAAATCCCAAGATGTTGCTGTCTGACAGGAATTTAGATGAATGGTTCAGGGAACTGACAAGCTGAATTAGTTTAATAAAATTGTCAGTTTACAATGTGCACAACCCAAAATCAGTGCAAAACTTTCCTTGCTGATACTTGGCCACGTTTTCAATACATGATTAAAGATCTCATCAGAAACATCAAGGTTTATGGTACTGAATTTTATATTAAATATGGCGACAAAATTCCAACTTCAGTGTTAAGGTGGGTTATAGCTCAGTGGTAGTTCCTTTCACTTGCACCCAAAAGACCCAACTTCAGTCACTAGTAGTATAAACTACATGCAAGTCTCCTTACACTTTCTGGCCTTTTTTACCTATTAGTAAATAGTTTACTATCATGGGTTACTTAGGGCTGGGCTTGAAAAGAGCTGAGATAGGATAATAGCTCATAGCCTGTGTATTCAGTGGTTTTAAAACACAATGACTACAAGCACCAGAGGCCATTACTCTGGGTAGGCATTTTTCCATAACATTCATGTTTGATGCTATATACATAGCAAAGATGGTTTTTTTTTTTCCCACTGAGGCAGGGTGACCCAAAAAGAAAGAAAATCCCCAAAAAGAAAATACTTTTATCATCATTCAACACTTTCACCTCACTCACACATAATCACTGTTTTTGCAGAGGTGCCCAGAATACAACAGTTTAGAAGTATATATGCATAAAAATACACAATATATCCCTCCAAACTGCCAATATCCCAAACCCCTCCTTTAGAGTGCAGGCATTGTACTTCCCATTTCCAGGACTCAAGTCCAGTTATATAAAATAACTGGTTTCCCTGAATCCCTTCACTAAAAATTTCCCTGTTCACACTCCAACAGCTTGTCAGGTCCCAAATACCATTCGTCTCCATTCACTCCTATCTAACACGCTCATGCACGCTTGCTGGAAGTCCAAACCCTTCGCCCACAACACTTCCTTTATCCCCTCCCTCCAACCTTTTCGAGGATAACCCCTACCCCGCCTTCCTTCCCCTACAGATTTATACGCTCTCCATGTCATTCTACTTTGATCCATTCTCTCTAAATGACCAAACCACCTCAACAAACCCTCTTCAGCCCTCTAACTATTGCTTTTATTAACTCCACACCTTCTCCTAATTTCCACACTCCAGATTTTCTGCATAATATTTACACCACACATTGCCCTTAGACAGGACATCTCCACCACCTCCAACCACCTCCTCACTGCTGCATTCACAACCCAAGCTCCACACCCATATAAGAGTGTTGGTACTACTATACTTTCATACATTCCCTTCTTTGCCTCCATAGATAACATTTTTTGCCTCCACATGTACCTCCTCAATGCACCACTCTCCTTTTTTCCTTAATCAATTCTATGATTAACCTCATCCTTCATAAATCCATCCGCTAATATGTCAACTCCCAAATATCTGAAAACATTCACTTCTTCCATACTCCTCCTCCCCAATTTGATATCCAATTTTTCTTTATCTAAATCATTTGATACCCTCATCACCTTACTCTTTTCAATGTTCACTTTCAACTTTCTACCTTTACACACACTCCCAAATTCGTCCACTAACCTTAGCAATTTTTCTTTAGAATCTTCCATAAGCACAGCAGAAAGTAATTGTGCCACTTCCCATTTTGAATGTGATTCCCCAAAATTTAATCCCACCCCTCTTACGAACGCCCTAGCATTTACTAAAAATAATTTCTTGTTGGACATATATAGAAGTTTATGGTACATTTGATTATAGTTTTGATACAGTTACAGTAAAAAAAGGCAGTTTGATTAAATTGAATGCCAACAGAAAGCCACTTATTATGCATAGATTTTGAGCAAACTAATCCTAGAACTTAACATAGTACTTAATTCTAGTCATAGCATATTTTAGGCAATTATTTATTTATTATTTTATTAACACATCGGCCGTTTCCTACCAAGGCAGGGTGGCCCGAACAAGAAAAACTTTCATCATTCACTCCATCACTGTCTTGCCAGAGGCATGCCTATGCTACAGTTATAAAATTGCAACATTAACACCCCTCCTTCAGAGTGCAGGCACCATACTTCCCAATTTTGGGCAAATACAGATAATTTGCAGTAAATTTGTATCACATCAATTATATGCCTTTAATTTTTTTGAGTAGTAGTATAGTGGTGACAATATTGAACACATATTACAGGCATATCTTGAATAAAACCTTTAAAAAAATTTAACAGTTATTTTTAAAAAGTGTCATTAAAGTTGTTGTTAGATAAGGAACTTGTGGCACTTTTAGGCAGTGTGATCCATAATTTTTGGGTCTTTCATTCTCATGGAGTTTCTGAACAGGTTGAGTCATACATGTGATAATGTATCAGAGTAATACTTGTCCCTTATATTGTTTCTGTGGGTTTTGTTGTAGCTCGCCAGGAAGAGTTTAAGTTCTGGGTTAATGTTTGTACTGAATGTCCTGTATACATAGTGCACACAGTAGTACGTTTGAATATTTTTGTTAGTTAAACAAATTTAAACCCAAATGAGTGATTATTCTAAGAGCTGATTTCTACTCTGTAGCAATGGGATTCAGGTGATTTACTCTTGTTGATCCATATCCATAAATGCTATAGGTGGTATGGATAGATCAGGGAGTAGTACAAAATAGGGATGTTTGCTGTATATAATACTACATTACTGAGAGAATGCACACTGCTTTGAAAATAGTATTCAAAATATTCTTTGTGTGTATTGAATTTTAGTTTGCTATGTGAATGACAAAGATGGTGACATTGTTGCTGTGTTAAATACAAAAATGGTAACATAATCTATGAAAATAAAAACTACAATACTTGGAGTAGAGTTTTGGGGCATATTTTTATTATCTTGCTCACTTTGCCTGCTATGCTACACCTTCCTGGCTACTCACATAATACCTCTCAGCCAGCACTCTGCCTTGCTTTCCTGTTTACCATTTAAAGCAATTTTGCATTTCAACTTTTTCTCTTAAGGTATTTTAATTATACTGTTTAGCAAAATATTTCTCATTATTTTACTGTAAGACTAAGTAAAATAATGAGAATTATCTTAGTTATAAAGCATTAGTAATTAATAATTGCAATAATAATAATTAATAACAATAATATAATTAATAATATTAATAATATAATAATAATAATAATAATACAGTATAATATAATAATGGTATTCTTATTATTATTATTAACTATAATGCACATAAACTAACTGCTTCACTCATGGGTAACCCAGTCAATACTTAGCATTATTTTGATACAAATAAATAGATGCAGATTAAGCTTTTTGTGTTCCAATAGTTTGCTTTATGAATAGCTTTAATAAATCACTTCATAAAGATCCAAATAGACCTAAATATTGTTGCAAGAGCTTGCTCTCCACCAGCATTTCTTAATGACTGTCAGCAGTTTGCAACTGGTATGCTAACACAGACTTGCAGCCATGTTTTGTCTTTGTGAATGTCATAGGTTGAAGGCGTCAATGATTGTGTGCTGATTGTTATTGTTTGCCGATGTCTTCTCATCTGAAATTCACATATTGTTGTATTTCATGAAGCGATGTATGTTACAACCTGTATGTTTAAAACCTACACACGTATGTGTCCTGTTCAAATATATCACGGTGCTTGCATTTAGCATTTTCGAGTTGATACTCGGCTCTGAGTGTGAGAATGATCTTGTTGAATTCAGATTAATAAAATTTGACGTTTCATTTAATGTTAATCTTTATAATACTGTTAACAGCAGTAGATGGACTGAGACATTGCTGTGTTTATTTGTATTCTTCAGTTACAGTTATATATTTTTTTAAGAGGAATGTTAAGAAACTAAATCAAAAAATTTATTTGTATAGTTTAAGTTATAGCAAATATATAAAGAAATTAATTGTACATTTGTTTTCTTGTATTTCATATAAACTATAGACCACAAATCCTCCAATATTTTACAGGTAGCAAACGTAACAGCCGTATTCAGTTCAATGCCTTGCCAGGGAGCACACGTGCCGACTTTAAGTTTTCCTTCGACTTCAAGACTACAGCTGATGAGGGTATTATCTTCTATGCTTCAGGCAAAACTCATCGTGACTATATCACCTTCTATCTTAAAGATGGCAAGGTAATGTACAGCTTTATACTTCATATTTAGTATATGGTTAACCCTTTCAGGGTCCGTCCCGTAGATCTACGGCTTTACGTTCAGGGTCCAAACCGTAGATCTACGCCATGAGCTCAGCTCACTCTGATAAACTGTGAGTGGTACATTTGGGCCTAGATATGAGAGAATACATCTATGTGGTATGTGTGCACTACATAAAACAGATCCTGCAGCACACTGTGTATAATGAGAGAAAAAAAATGAAATCATGATTTTTCGATTAAAACAGCAACTTTGCAGTGTTTTTTCGTATGTTTTTTATAGTTGTATTTGGGATTTCTTGGTCTCATTTGATAGAATGGAAGACATATTACAGAAATAGAGATGATTTTGATTGGTTTTAGCATTGGAAATGGCTTGAAACTGAGCTCAAAGTAGCGGAAATGTTAAAATTTTGCCGATATTCACGAGTAAACAAACGACCTCACACGTCTAATACACGTCAGCTGGTGGGTCTAATATACATTCACAAATATGGTGATGATATTTATACAATTATTACAGTATTGCATAACAGTAAATCTTCTATTTTTTGGTGTGAATAAAAATTCATTATGTGAATAAAAAATCAAAATGGAATTTATTTGTAAAGCCTCAAAACATAACTAATGAACAGAGGAAATGTTTGTTTAGTGCCAGGAATGCCTACATTGTTCATTCTGGACCCTATTTTGAAATTGGAATATTTTGAACTTTGTGTTAAATTGGCCAAATTAACAATTTCCGATCACTTTATTTTGTAGTTGAAACAGTTGACTTGGCGATTTCTTGTGCTCAATCGATAGAATAGAAGTAATACTAGTGAAATAGCTAAGAATTTGGTTGATTGGAATATTGTAATTGGCCTAAAATCGGAGTCAAAGTCGGCAAAATCGCCGATTCGTAAATATCGCTGACACATCAAAATTCGCGAGGGCATAATTTCGTCAATTTTCCACCAAATTTCGTACTTTTTGTTTTATTACCTTCACAAAAAGATTCTCTACGATTTCATAAGAAAAAATAACAATTTTTTTTTTTTTAAATTCTTGGACACTGGTGCGTGACTCCAGATTTGGGCCTTGGACCCTGAAAGGGTTAAAAATGTCTTTAGAGATTTTATTTAGTTGAACTCTTATACTAAATTTGTATCTGAACTTTTTTTTTTTACTGAATTTAATGCATTAATTTTGTACCCAGTGCAAAAAAAATTTAAACTGCATATATAAGAAAGTAATCCCCCACTTGGTATTGGGTATTGTCTTTCACTACTGCATTGCTACTTAAGAAGTTACATGATAAACTGGTTTGCATTATTTTTTATATTATCAGGCATATTTAGTTGTTTAAAATATAAAATTTCATTCAAATATGAAAAATATTTGATAATTTTTATTTAGAAATGCATTAAATTCCTCAGTTGTTATGGTTATGCTTTCCTGAAAATCATTCATTAGATAAGTTTTTGGAATTCAGAAGCCACATTCCTATAGACACCCATTCTGATCAAATGCTCACACATCCCTGTTGGATGCTCAAGCCCTTACTACTCAAAACCTTCTTCACACACCCTCCTCTCCCTCCAGCCCTTCCTGGGATGACTCCTGATCCTTCTAGCTTCCACCCCAGATTTATATTTCTTTCTAGTGATCCTATTTCTTGCCTCACTCAACACTATTGTTAATGAAGAGCTTGTAAAAATATAGACCTGGATGACTGCTAATAAACTTACACTTAATATTGACGAAACCTTCTACATTATGTTTGGGAATAGAACAGGTATTGCCCCGCTGAACATAACGATTAACAACACTCATATTGCTAAACATGAGTGCAAATTCCTGGGCCTGCACCTTGACACAAACCTGAAATTCAACACCCATATCCAACAAATAACAAATAAAGTATCCAAAACAGTTGGGATCCTCTCTAAAATACATAACTACGTACTACAATCAGCCTACTCACACTATGCTATTCACTCATCAATCCTTATGTATACAATAGACCCTCGGTTATCAGCCGTTCCTGTTATCGGCCAACTCGGTGATCGGTCGGTTTTTCGACTCCCGGAAATCGGCCCTTTCGGACACGTCTGTCCGCCGTCTGGGGCATTTGTGCGTCAGTTTGGCTGTCTCTTGGTGCGTGAGGGTAATGATTAGCTGTTTTTGGTGAAAATGCTTGTTTTTAGAGGAGCTCTTATATTTGTCAAGATGTAGTCAAATGAAAATACAGCTGTCCCAGTAATTTTCATAGGTTTGGTTTTTAAGATATTAATACATAATCAGTTATATACATGTATGTTTAGGAACCCAGCTACTTGCTGGCCTTCTGATGGAATGAAGTTGATATTAACCCGTAAATGGTCCAAACGTATATATACGTTTTTTCAACATTTGAAAGTATGTAAAAAAAGCAGATCTTCTTTTTTTTTTTTTACATTTGAAAATGTGTAAAAAACTTTGGTGTACTTTTTTTTTTTGTTATATTTGAAAATATGTAAAAAAAAAACCGTAGATCTACTTTTGGAGCACTACACATGTGAACGTAGATCTGCTTGGACCGTATACGGGTTAAGTCTCCTTCAATTTTTTTTTTTTTTTTTAACAAGTCAGCCGTCTCCCACCGAGGCAGGGTGGCCGAAAAAGAAAGAAAATCCCCAAAAAGAAAATACTTTCATCATCGTTCAACACTTTCACCTCACTCACACATAATCACTGTTTTTGCAGAGGTGCGCAGAACACAACAGTTTAGAAGCATATATGTATAAAGAGACACAACATATCCCTCCAAACTGCTAATATCCTGAAACCCCTCATTTAGAGTGCAGGCATTGTACTTCCCATTTCCAGGACTCAAGTCTGGCTATATAAAAATAACCGGTTTCCCTGAATCCCTTCACTAAATATTACCCTGCTCACACTCCAACAGATCGTCAGGTCCCAAATACCATTCGTCTCCATTCACTCTTATCTAACACGCTCATGCACGCCTGTTGGAAGTCCAAGCCCCTCGTCCACCAAACCTCTCTTACCCCTTCCTTCCAACCTTTTCGAGGACAACCCCTACCCTGCCTTCCTTCCCCTACAGATTTAAATGTTTTCCATTTCATTCTACTTTGATCCATTCTCTCTAAATGACCAAACCACCTCAACACCCCCTCTTCAGCCCTCTGACTAATACTTTTATTAACCCTTTGGGGGTCGGCAGGCCCTCTCAGAGACTCGTTCTCAGGGTCGCCCAAATTTAAAAAAAAAAAAAATTATTTTCTCTTATGAAAAGATAGAGAATCTTTTCCCGATCATAAAGACACCAAAAGTTTGAAATTTGATAGAAAACTTACGGAATTATGCTCTCGCAAAGTTAGCGGTCTCGGCGATGTTTACGCATCGGCGATTTTGCCCACTTTGAGCCCCATTTTCGGCCAATTTCACTGTACTAGTCGACAAAAAACATGAATATTTCGCTAGAACTCCATTTTTTCTATCGAATGGGTGCAAGAAACCACTCATTTATGAAATTCAACTATCCAGTACAGTGGTCAGAATTTAGCAATTTTGCCAATTTCACACAAATTTCAAAAGATGCCAATTTCCGAATAGGGTCCAGAATAAACAAGAAAGACATTCCTGGCACTAAAATGACATTTCCTCTAGTCATTAGTCATGTCTCAAGGCCTCTCTTATATTCTTTTGCTTTCCACTTTGAATTTTTATTTTCACAAAAAATATAAGATTTACTGTTATACAGACTACTGCATAACAGTAAAAAATGGTATAAATATTATTGGTGTACTTGTGAAAGAATATTAGACTCACCAGTTGACGTGTATTGCACGCTTGGCACGATTTGTTTACTTTTGAAGTTTGGTAAAAATCGAACATTTCTGCTACTTTGAGCTCAATTTCAAGGCACCTTTCTTTGTAAAACCAGTCAAAATCATCTCAATTTCTGTAATATGTCTTCCATTCTATAAAATGAGACCAAGAAAACTAGAATACAACAATAAATACCATACGAAAATACACTGCAAAGTCGCTGATTTATTAAAAAAAAATGGTCAAATTTTTTTTTTTCTCATTATGCACTGTGTGCTGCAGGATTTTTTTTAGACTGTGCACACTGACCACATAGACCCATTCTTGCATATGAAGGCCTACCAGCTTTCTCCCACTAGATTTGAGGCCACTAGAATTTATGAGTACTAGTACGTCAAAAACCCCTACGCGTAAGACGTACTAGTACGACGAAAACCCTAATTCCACACTCCGAATTTTCTGCATAATATTTACACCACACATTGCCCTTAGACAGGACATCTCCACTGCCTCCAACTGCCTCCTCGCTGCTGCATTCACAACCCAAGCTTCACACCTATATAAGAGTGTTGGTACTACTATACTTTCATACATTCCCTTCTTTGCCTCCATAGATAATGTTTTTTGTCTCCACATATACCTCAATGCACCACTCAGCTTTTTTCTCTCATCAGTTCTATGATTAACCTCATCCTTCATAAATCCATCTGCCGACATGTCAACTCCCAAGTATCTGAAAACATTCACTTCTTTCATACTCCTCCTCCCCAATTTGACATCCAATTTTTCTTTATGTAAATCATTTGATACCCTCATCACCTTACTCCTTCAATTATTAAGCAATATTTATCTGTTTAAATGTTTATGACTGTTTTCAACCCTTTAAGGGTCCAGATCCCCAACCCACAGGGTCCAAGAATTAAAAAAAAAAACTCCATATGAAAGGGTAGAGTATTTTTCTGAAGGTAATAAAGCAAATAGTATGAAATTTTTTAGAAAACTGACGAAATTACACTTTTGTGAATTTTGCTCTGTCAGTGATATTTACGTGTCTTATTTTCGGCCAATTGCATTGTTCCACTACACCAAATTCTTAGCTATTTTGCTAGTATGTTTTCCATTTTATCTACTGAGCACAAGAAATCACCCACTTAACTATTTCATCTACCCAGTAAAGTGATTGGAAACTGGTAATTTGGCCAATTTCACACAAAGTTCAAAATATTCCAGTTTCAAAATAAGGTCCAGAATAAACAATGCGGGCATTCCTGGCACTAAAATAACATTTCCTCTGTTTATTAGTTATGTTTCTAGGTTTTACACATGAGTTCCATTTTGATTTTTCATTCACATAAAGAATTTTTATTCTCACCAAAAATAGATGATTTACTGTTATGCAATATTGTAATAATTGTATAAATAATATCAGTACATTTGTGAATGCTCAAGAGACCCACCAGCTGATGTGTATTGGACATATGATGTGATTTGTTTACTTTTAAACATTGGCAAAAATCAAACATTTCTGCTACTTTGAGCTCAGTTTCGAGCTATTTTGAGTATTAAAACCAATCAGCATCATCTCTAGTTCTCTGATATATCTTCCATTCTATCAAATGAGACCAAGAATTCATGAATACAGCTGTAAAAACCATATGAAAATACACCACAGACTCGCTGTGTTAATCCAAAAACAGTCACAGTTTTTTCTCATTATGCACTGCATGCTGCAGGATTTGTTTATATGGTGCACACTTATTACATAGATGAATTCTCTCATATCTAGACCCAAATTTACTGCTCACAGCTCATCTGAGTGAACTGAGCTCATGACGTAGTACTACGGCTTGGACCCTGGCTACAAAGCTGTAGAACTACAGGATGGACCCTCAAAGGGTTCAAATTACCACCAGAATTGGCTATATTTGCATGTGCTGTGTAGACAGCTCCAATTGTGACTGTATTTTTAAGGTTTTATTGTAAATTGTGCAAATATGTATTCCTCAGGTTTGTCTCTGGTACATGTTGAGCTAATACATTTCATGTCATTATGTAGTAGATTGCTGTTTTACCTCATTTTGATCAGATTTGTGTATCCAAGTAAGTTCTAAATGTCTGTAGTATTAAGCTTTAGCCCAGTTTCAAAAAGAATAAGGAAGGTTAGGTTTTGCATTTAGTGCAGCTTGTCGTCTTGACCATAGACAACATGGCACTGTTGTAAAAGCAGTCAAATTGGTGGCTGTTGATGGTGCCTTGAACAGTTGATAAACAATATACTGTAGTTACATCTGCTGTGCACATTATGTGTATGCTTTCTATATGTACTGCAGACTGTTTAAGTGTATTTTATCTCATATTTACAGTTTTTCTGTACGCTAACCTTCCTCAATCTAACTTAACCCTACCTTACCTTAACATACCTTACCTTACTTAACCTAACCTAACCTAGGCTAACTTAACCTGACCTAACCTAACCTAACTTAGAAATGGGCAGCATACCTTATGTAAAAGTGTGACATAGTTATTAGGAGGAAGGGTTGTTTAGTGACTCTAGCAGTGTATTGCTATCATTTACTTGGGGATCTAGCATTACAATGTAATACTGAGATGTTCTTGGTGTTTCTGAAGGTAGTTTTTGTTTGGCTAACTGTATAATATTTGCAAACTTGGTCTGTTGTAAGTTGATTATTATGAAGATCAGAGAGGAGACTTGAGGATCAGCATTGAGACTCGTGGACTATAATATAGTATGTAATAAGGAATTAATGATGAGGAAGAATTAAAATTATTTTATGCTTCTAATAATAAGGGTAATAAAAATAATTATTGTACAATGACAAGGTTGTAACAGTACTAAAAATATAGTAATTTTATAAAGAATAGTAATAATAAACAGAAAGATGAAAAAATATAAAAATTTAACTAAGTATAAGGTATATCAAGGGTGCATAAAATTGAATGTATACACACCCATGTCAGTTTTTTCTTAATAGTTCTTGTTCTTGTTAATTTTCCTTTCATCTTCATGGGGAAGTAGAGAAGAATCCTTCCTCTGTAAGCTATGAATGTTGTCAAAGGTGACGAAAATGCCAGGAGCAAGGGGCTAGTAATCCCTTCTGTGTATATTACTAAATATATAAAGAGAAACTTCAGGTTTTTTCTTTTTTGGGTCTCCCTTCATCAGT
This sequence comes from Cherax quadricarinatus, assembly GCF_038502225.1. NCBI lineage: Eukaryota > Metazoa > Arthropoda > Malacostraca > Decapoda > Parastacidae > Cherax > Cherax quadricarinatus. Next base: position 17,537,051 of record NC_091374.1, read on the forward strand.
GGGAGATGGATGTTGTTAAGATAAAAACATAAAATTGATTACATAACAAGATAAGAGTAATGTATTTACATAAAACAGTGTGATACCATAACAGATATTCTAAAGTTCATATGAATACACATGAAAAGTGTTACCAAGGAAAAGTTAGACACAGATTTCTATACAAAAGACAAGTTAGAAATCCATTTGGAAGTTTCGCAAGATACAGTGCATGAGTAGGGTTCACTAGTGGAATTTATGTAGTTGACAGAGTGAAAGAGTGATTGAAAAGTATCTCAAAAAGTAAAAAAAAAAAATACATTAAGGCCTTTCAAACATGATCTGTTCAGCCCAGTCCCTATGTCGAACCAAGACAAACTATATACAGGAGGGCCCCACTTATATGGCAGGTTAGGTTCCAGGCTACCGCCGTAAAGTGGAAATCGCCGTAAAGTGGAACACCCTTTTTTTCCCCTTATAAATGCATACAAACACTAGATAACAAGTTTACACTAACATATATTAAGTTAGCAATAGAACCAGGCATCAAAAAACAATAAAAAGGTACAATACACACATAGTGCACTCATTACTTACCTTAAAATATTTATAGTCTTAATCTAGGGTGAGACAAGTAGTATTTATTGTAAGAAATCAAGTGTGGTATGTATTGTAATAGCCAGGCTACCTTACCAGGCCACCCCACCCACACATACTATTCTATGATATTTAAGCATCCCAGAGCGATAAAATGTATATACAGTTCACTCATTACTTACCTTAAAATATTTGTAGTCTTAATGTAGGGTCAGGAGTAAGTAAATGAGATAAAACGAATAAATGAGAGAGAGAAAGAATGAGTACATGAGAGGTGACAGGCGCAGAGTAAACAAACCAGGCTCCCACATCTTATATTTATGTTTATTTATTCTATTGTGGGGTGTATTTATCATCTTTTTATGTTATGTATCGTGTTTATTATATAATTTTTAAAAAAAATATCATGGATGGATTAATGAAAATGTGTATATTACCGTAATATACGACATTTAATGAGACTCGGTGAGTATTGTTATTATGGCGTCACTTGTGCAAGTCGTCTGCTACCACATCTCACATTTATGTTTATTTATTCTACTGTGGGGTGTATTTATCTTATTTATATGTTATGCATCGTGTTTATTATATAATTTTGAAAAAAATATCATGGATGGATTAATGAAAATGTGTATATTACCGTAATATACGACATTTAATGAGACTCGGCGAGTATTGTTATTATCACCACTTGTGCAAGTCGTCTGCTACCACATCTCACATTTATGTTTATTTATTCTACTGTGGGGTGTATTTATCTTATTTATATGTTATGCATCGTGTTTATTATATAATTTTGAAAAAAATATCATGGATGGATTAATGAAAATGTGTATATTACCGTAATATACGACATTTAATGAGACTCGGCGAGTATTGTTATTATCACCACTTGTGCAAGTCGTCTGCTACCACATCTCACATTTATGTTTATTTATTCTACTGTGGGGTGTATTTATCTTATTTATATGTTATGCATCGTGTTTATTATATAATTTTGAAAAAAATATCATGGATGGATTAATGAAAATGTGTATATTACCGTAATATACGACATTTAATGAGACTCGGTGAGTATTGTTATTATCATTTCTAATATGGCGTCACTTGTGCAAGTCGTCTGCTACCACATCTCACATTTATGTTTATTTATTCTACTGTGGGGTGTATTTATCTTATTTATATGTTATGCATCGTGTTTATTATATAATTTTGAAAAAAATATCATGGATGGATTAATGAAAATGTGTATATTAACGTAATATACGACATTTAAATGACTCGATGTATGTAAGTTTATTTAGGTACAGGTATACATAAGTATAATTATCAGAGTATATATAAAATATGAAATAACTTTTAAAAACATTTGAAATTTTGGAGTTTCCAGACAAAATGGAGAGACTTAGTGCTTACTGAGCTCATGGAGAATGTAAACAAACAGGGTGGGGCACGGTGACCGTATTAGAAAGTCAGGTGGGGGGAGCCGTATAGCGAGTTTTGGTCATAATTTGAAATGTCCGTATTAGCGGAACGCCGTAAAGTGAAACGCCGTAAAGCGGGGCCTTCCTGTACTCATACATGTACCCCTAACTTCCTAAGCTAAAAATATATTTAATAATTTCATGTTCAGATATTGTGACCTTTATCATGTTTAGCATAAAACATATAGATTGTCAAATGCAACAATCTAAAACTTTCAGTGAATGCACCTAGCCTTTTCTGCTGTATTGCAAAAACCAGAATTTTGTTGTATAATACTTATTATTAATATACAAGTTTCCTTTTCTATATATGGGTTTACTGTATGTGAATTCACTTGTTATATGATGTGTAGTTTCTTTTGGTAATTCTGTGTGTAATGTAGATTTGTCATAGGTGATTGGTGTGGTTTGCAATGTGTATTTTTTCTTATGTGGAATTAAGTGTTGATGGCCTGAGTTCTATGGTCTTAAAATTCATGTACTTTACTATATAAAGCCAGGGACACCTGTACCAGTTAATATGATTACAATTCACTATTAATTTTTTGCTTACAGATTGTTTTCAGTTTCAACACTGGTACTGGAGCTGCACTGATGCGATCAGAACAATCTTACGATGATGGTGCATGGCATAGTGCAGTAGTGGAACGACGGGATGAGCACGGAATGCTCTTTATTGATGGTTTCCAGGTTGCTAATGGCACTGGCAAAGGAGATTCCAAATTCATTGACCTAAAGGTTTGAAGTATTTTTTAATTTTTATGAAAGCTTATAGTGCATTAAGAAAATGAAACTAAAATGTTCTTTTTGATTAATATTTAATTTATTTTATGATTTCTCATGGATACAGAAATTTACTCTTGACAATAATGAAGACACTGGTGCAAGACAAGCTGTTATTGTTATTATTCTCACAGTGAAAGCTCCTCTTCACCTGTCTCTTCTTCATATTCTTTCTCCTATTTGATTCACTCTCTTGGCTTGAGCTTAAATTAAAACTGAGAGTTTTATGTGTGAACAGGAGCCTGTGTACTATGGTGGTATTGCTGCTGAGGTTGCAGATGTGGTCCGACCAAATACCGAAGGTACCGAGCTCTCTTTCAATGGATGTCTGAGAAACTTCCGCTTGAATAACCAGCGTGTTGGCGGTTCACACGATGCTTATGGTCTTATCCGCTGTTCTGCTAATGTTGAACCTGGCATATTCTTTGGGGATGGACCTCGCGCTAATGTTATATTGCGTAAGTTGAAGCATTCTGCAGGTTTTGTTGTAAATAATTATTATTATATTCTCAGAAAAGCATTAAATTATAGGAATAATTTGAACATGCAGTGCTTAAATAGAAAAAAGTTGACAGTGCTTATAATATTGTTCTAGCGCTAATAGAACACCTAATGAAAAGAAATTCAAGCTAAAAGTGCTGTAATTATATACATAAAAAATATATAAAAAGAGTAAATGATGACTAATGCTATATAGGAGGGCCCCATTTCTACCGCTGTTATGTTCTCATACCCGATAAGTGAAAATCGCCTGCGGGTGGAAAAGAGCAGTTTTTTCTATATCGAATGCCTGATAACATGTTTACACTATTATATATTAAAGTGCTCAGTGCAGTTAGGCATAAAAAAAAATGCAAAATTAAAATAATTACACAGTATATGCAGTACTTGCCTTACAATATGGCACAGGTTGCCCTTCTCTTATGCAATTGTTGTGCAAAAGTTGCAGAAAAGTGGAAAAAGCACTGAACATGATGAACAGTGGTTAAATTGGAAAACACCAAAAGTGTGGAGCACCAAAAAAGAGGGTGCAGAAAATGTGGGGCTTTTCTGTACATCTAAATAGAAAATTAAATTTTTATACTATTATTAATGTAATTAATAATAATAACAATAATAGTAACATTATTATTATTTTAATAAAAATTAGAAAACTAAATTTGTTAGGGTCATGCAGCACTTAGGGAAAGGAAGTATAGAGGGTAAATAGGTTTTATCTAAGAAAGTTCCAATACCTTTCACCAGCATCAAGGCACAACCCCATGAAGGGTAAGTTACTGTATTTGGTTGAGTTAAACTAATTAACTGACAAATCAGCAAAACAAATATCTGGAGGATCAAATAATTTTTTTTTTTTATATATTAACACATCGGCTGCTTCCCATCAAGGTAGGGTGGCCCAAAAAGAGAAACCTTCATCATCATTCACTCCATTACTGTCTTGCCAGAGGCATGCTCACACTACAGTTATAAAACTGCAACATTAACCCTTTCAGGGTCCGTCCCGTAGATCTACGGCTTTACGTTCAGGGTCCAAACCGTAGATCTACGCCATGAGCTCAGCTCACTCTGATAAACTGTGAGTGGTACATTTGGGCCTAGATATGAGAGAATACATCTATGTGGTATGTGTGCACCACATAAAACAGATCCTGCAGCACACTGTGTATAATGAGAGAAAAAAAATGAAATCATGATTTTTCGATTAAAACAGCAACTTTGCAGTGTTTTTTCGTATGTTTTTTATAGTTGTATTTGCGATTTCTTGGTCTCATTTGATAGAATGGAAGACATATTACAGAAATAGAGATGATTTTGATTGGTTTTAGCATTGGAAATGGCTTGAAACTGAGCTCAAAGTAGCGGAAATGTTAAATTTTTGCCGATATTCAAGAGTAAACAAACGACCTCACACGTCTAATACACGTCAGCTGGTGGGTCTAATATACATTCACAAATATGGTGATGATATTTATACAATTATTACAGTATTGCATAACATTAAATCTTCTATTTTTTGGTGTGAATAAAAATTCATTATGTGAATAAAAAATCAAAATGGAATTTATTTGTAAAGCCTCAAAACATAACTAATGAACAGAGGAAATGTTAGTTTAGTGCCAGGAATGCCTACATTGTTCATTCTGGACCCTATTTTGAAATTGGAATATTTTGAACTTGTGTTAAATTGGCCAAATTAACAATTTCCGATCACTTTATTTTGTAGTTGAAACAGTTGACTTGGCGATTTCTTGTGCTCAATCGATAGAATGGAAGTAATACTAGTGAAATAGCTAAGAATTTGGTTGATTGGAATAATGTAATTGGCCTAAAATGGGAGTCAAAGTCGGCAAAATCGCCGATTCGTAAATATCGCTGACACATCAAAATTCGCGAGAGCATAATTTCGTCAATTTTCCATCAAATTTCGTACTTTTTGTTTTATTACCTTCACAAAAAGATTCTCTACGATTTCATAAGAAAAAATAACAAATTTTTTTTTTGAAAATTCTTGGACACTGGTGCGTGACTCCAGATTTGGGCCTTGGACCCTGAAAGGGTTAACACCCCTCCTTCAGAGTTTTGGCACTGTTGTCTTATATAATTAGTAAATGAAAGAAATGTTGTACTGTGACAGGAACAATACACAACCTGCTCTTGGGAGACTGAAACTTACGAAGACATTTTGGTCCGACTGGGACTGTTAACTAGTCATACAGAGTTTATCTCTTAAGTGTAAGTTATTTGTGTATTATAACTTCTACAAATGTGATGGGAGGTAGAACTATCAACACTGGGATCTGGTGAAGTAAGAACAAGTTGTAAACAAGTGTTTTCAGTCTTGGAAAAAAAACTTTATGTAATGGAAAATAGGGGATTGTTAGCTATGTAACTGGATAAAGTTTTTTCATCTGGATAGAATGACTCTTGCATTATTCTATTTTTAATATATTCTCACCACCTGTATAGCCTGAAATATTCAAACAAAATAGTCTTCTTGCTAGACTATACCTTTATTAACCCTTTCAGGGTCTGTGCCATAGATCTATGGCTTTACGTTGAGGGTCCAAACCGTAGATCTACACCATGAGCTCAGTTCACTTTGATAAGCTGTGAGCGGTAAATTTGGGCCTAGATATGAGAGAATACATCTATGTGGTATGTGTGCACCACATATTGCAAATCCTGCAGCACACAGTGCATAATGAGAGAAAAACTGAGAGTGTAATTTTCGATTAAAACAGTAACTTTGCAGTGTTTTTTCGTAGGTTTTCTATAGTTGTATTTGTGATTTCTTGGTCTCATTTATAGAATGGAAGACATATTACAGAAATAGAGATGATTTTGATTGGTTTTAGTACTGAAAATGATTGGAAACTGAGCTCAAAGTAGCAGAAATGTTAAATTTTTGCCGATGTTCAAGAGTAAACAAATGACCTTACACGTCTAATACATGTCAGCTGGTGGGTCTAATATACATTCACAAATGTGGTGATATTATTTATACAATTATTACAATATTTCATGACAGTAAATTTCTATTTTTTGGTTTGAATAAAAATTCATTATGTGAATTGAAAATCAAAATGGAATTCATTTGTAAAGCCTGAAAACGTAACTAATGAACAGAGGAAATGTTAGTTTAGTGCCAGGAATGCCTACATTGTTCATTCTGGACCCTATTTTGAAATTGGAATATTTTGAACTTGTGTTAAATTGGCCAAATTAACAATTTCCGATCACTTTATTTTGTAGTTGAAACAGTTGACTTGGCGATTTCTTGTGCTCAATCGATAGAATGGAAGTAATACTAGTGAAATAGCTAAGAATTTGGTTGATTGGAATAATGTAATTGGCCTAAAATGGGAGTCAAAGTCGGCAAAATCGCCGATTCGTAAATATCGCTGACACATCAAAATTCGCGAGAGCATAATTTCGTCAATTTTCCATCAAATTTCGTACTTTTTGTTTTATTACCTTCACAAAAAGATTCTCTACGATTTCATAAGAAAAAATAACAAATTTTTTTTTTGAAAATTCTTGGACACTGGTGCGTGACTCCAGATTTGGGCCTTGGACCCTGAAAGGGTTAACACCCCTCCTTCAGAGTTTTGGCACTGTTGTCTTATATAATTAGTAAATGAAAGAAATGTTGTACTGTGACAGGAACAATACACAACCTGCTCTTGGGAGACTGAAACTTACGAAGACATTTTGGTCCGACTGGGACTGTTAACTAGTCATACAGAGTTTATCTCTTAAGTGTAAGTTATTTGTGTATTATAACTTCTACAAATGTGATGGGAGGTAGAACTATCAACACTGGGATCTGGTGAAGTAAGAACAAGTTGTAAACAAGTGTTTTCAGTCTTGGAAAAAAAACTTTATGTAATGGAAAATAGGGGATTGTTAGCTATGTAACTGGATAAAGTTTTTTCATCTGGATAGAATGACTCTTGCATTATTCTATTTTTAATATATTCTCACCACCTGTATAGCCTGAAATATTCAAACAAAATAGTCTTCTTGCTAGACTATACCTTTATTAACCCTTTCAGGGTCTGTGCCATAGATCTATGGCTTTACGTTGAGGGTCCAAACCGTAGATCTACACCATGAGCTCAGTTCACTTTGATAAGCTGTGAGCGGTAAATTTGGGCCTAGATATGAGAGAATACATCTATGTGGTATGTGTGCACCACATAATGCAAATCCTGCAGCACACAGTGCATAATGAGAGAAAAACTGAGAGTGTAATTTTCGATTAAAACAGTAACTTTGCAGTGTTTTTTCGTAGGTTTTCTATAGTTGTATTTGTGATTTCTTGGTCTCATTTATAGAATGGAAGACATATTACAGAAATAGAGATGATTTTGATTGGTTTTAGTACTGAAAATGATTGGAAACTGAGCTCAAAGTAGCAGAAATGTTAAATTTTTGCCGATGTTCAAGAGTAAACAAATGACCTTACACGTCTAATACATGTCAGCTGGTGGGTCTAATATACATTCACAAATGTGGTGATATTATTTATACAATTATTACAATATTTCATGACAGTAAATTTCTATTTTTTGGTTTGAATAAAAATTCATTATGTGAATTGAAAATCAAAATGGAATTCATTTGTAAAGCCTGAAAACGTAACTAATGAACAGAGGAAATGTTAGTTTAGTGCCAGGAATGCCTGCATTGTTTATTCTGGACCCTATTTTGAAATTGGAATATTTTGAACTTTTCACTAAATTGGCCAAATTACCAATTTCCAATTACGTATTTTATTTTGTAGTTGAAACAGTTGAGTTGGCGATTTCTTGTGCTCAGTCGATAGAATAGAAGTAATACTAGTGAAATAGCTAAGAATTTGGTTGACTGGAATAAGGTAATTGGCCTATATTGGGAGTTAGTCGGCAAAATCGCCAATGCATAAATATCACTGACACATCAAAATTCGTGAAAGCATAATTTCGTCAATTTTCCATCAAATTTCGTACTTCTTGTTTTATTACCTTCAGAAAAAGATTCTCTACCATTTCATAAAAAAATAACAATTATTTTTTGAAAATTCTTGGACACTGGTGTGCACTTTGAAATTTGGCCTCTGGACCCTGAAAGGGTTAAATGGTTGACAGTTTTTTGCACTTCAAATGAGTGCAATGGGGAAAAGTGTCTGATGATGACAAATTCACTGGCACACTTACCATCATTTGTCTTTAACCCTTTCAGGGTCCGTCCCGTAGATCTACGCCAAAATTCTAGCGGCGTCAAATTTAGTGCAAAAATGCTCATAGGCCTACATGTGAGAGAATGGGTCTGCATGGTGGGTGTGCGTCGTAAGCAAAAATTTTAGGCGCCCGCATAGCATTGTGGGAACGCCGGCTCAGTTACCTTTGTTCACCATGCCTCGTTGCAAGGCAGCTCTCACTCCAAGGAAAATTGGGACCCTCCTCTTCCTATCTGATGGTTCTGACACTGATGGAAGTGGAAATGAAGACGAATTCTTTGGCTTTGATCAGTTAGTGACCGAAAGGAATGGCCAGGATATCGATAATAGCGCAGAAAACCCTGACAATCCTCAACCTTCTACCTCTAGTGTGGGCACTCCTCAGTCACGGTCAGTTGTACCTCATCGCAAGAGAAAACTATTATTTTCGCGTGGCCAGGCCTCTGACTTCAGTAATGATGAGAGTGACGTTGATCGAGTGACTAATGAAAATATTCGAAAACCAGTGACAGTGATTGATTATACACAAAACATGCGCTTGGTTGACAAATGTGACATGCAGATTGGCTTTGTTGATTGTGTTCGCAAGAGTTACAAGTGGTACATGAAACTTTTCTTCCATCTCATGGACATTTCAATGCTCAATGCATATAATATGTACCAAATGAAGACTGGCAACAGACCACCGTATGGTGAATTTTGTTTGTCTGTTGTCAGACAACTCATAATGAAGTACCAGGTAACAACACCTGCTATACAAACAAGGTCCTCGAATTCCTCAGGATATACCCAAGCGTTTGAGGAGGGAAGGTGATCATTTCATAATACAGCTTCCTTCAACTCAGAAGAAATTTGCTCAGAAGCGATGCATTGTCTGTGCACAAACAAAACGACGGCAACAAAGACACAAAGACACTCGGTTTATGTGCGAGGAATGTAAGGTACCTCTGTGCATGGTGCCTTGTTTCAAGGAGTTCCACAAGCTCCAGCAGTTCTAAAACCATGTCCAGTGATTGTAAATATGTAAATATATGATAGAACATTAGTATTATACAAAATTTGTGCATGTTTATTGTAATAAACAAAAGTGGTAAACAATAATATGATAATAACTTTAGTGTGGTTATTGTGTTCAGTAAAGTGAGTTTATATATATACATTATATACAGTATTGGTCTCTCAGGCCCCAAATGTTAGTAGGAAAAGAAAAAAATTAGAAAAGAAAAGAAAAAACTACAAAAAACGTTAAATAAAGTAATGCACGTATGTGGAAATCGTCGATGTTGCCACCACCCGGTCATTTTGGGTAAACTTCTTGGCACTGTATCTCGGTACGTACTGATCAGAAAATTTTTTTTGTCTTATTACCTTCACAAAAATATACTCTTTAATTCTGTAAGATTTTTTTTTTTTTTTTTTTTCAAAAATTTCTTGGACAATGGAGCACCACTTCAGATTTTGGCCTTGGACCGTGAAAGGGTTAATATATTATGTATACCTCTTATCCTCTCTTCAACCTAGAGACAGTGAATGCCATATCTATCAGTGTCATGGGGTGGTCATTTTACTGAGGTTCTGTGATCCACAGTGATTTTTAGCACAATGCCTCAGTTGTGCATTATGATGATATATTCAGACCAACTTTTTTCTCTCCTGTGAATTCCACCTTTTAATACTCGTACTCCTCTCTACTTAGAGGGTATGTTTATCAATATATCTTTAGGGCAGGGGAGGATATAATGGTGTACTGTTAACAGTATCATAGAAAAGATAGGTACAGAGCAAGGTTTTATTGTAACAGTGTTTTACCCTGTGTAAGTAGAGCCTTACAAAGTTGATAAAGTTTTATTTAGAGCAAAACATCACTATGAAAGCATGCTCTGTACCTTTTTTTTTTTTCACACAGGGTTTGACAAGGTTAAGGATCCCTAGCTTTATTGACAAGCTATTTACAGGTTAACCCTTTGACTGTTTCAGGCCCCTCTCTGAAACTGTCATTCTATGTCGCCAAATATTCAAAAAAAAAAAAATTATTTTTTCTTATGAAAATGTTAAGATTATTTTTCTGAGTGTTTTAGTCCAAAAAAAAAAAATTTTGCCATCGGTACTTACCAAGATATAGAGCCTTGAAGTTTGCAGAAAATGAGCCGCGTATGGCAACAGCGGCGACTGCCGCTCACCCGGTAAACTTTAGTTTACTTGTAATTGAAGGTTTTTTGTTTTTTTCACTATTTTATTTTTTCACATAACTTATGTGGCCTATGAGACCAAAGTAAGGTGCAATGTACATATATACACTCGTTGTATACAACACAATAAGCACACAAATATAATTATCAATATATTGTTTACAAAACTTGTTTACAAAAACAAACAATCATCCTCCTCCTCCTCCTCCTTCTCCTCCTCCTCCTCCTCTTCTTCCTCCTCCTCCTCCTTCTACTCCTTCTACTTCTCCTCCTTCTACTCCTCCTCCTTCTCCTCCTCCTCCTTCTCCTCCTTCTCCTCCTCCTGCTCCTCCTTCTCCTTCCCCTTCTCCTCCTCCTCCTCCTCCTCCTCCTCTTCCTCTTCCTTCGCCTGCTCCTCCTCCTCCTCCTCCTTCTCCTTCTCCTTCTCCTTCTCCTCCTCCTCCTCCTCCTCCTCCTCCTCCTCCTCCTCCTCCTCCTCCTCCTCCTTCTCCTCCTCCTTGTCTTGTGTGGGAGTGTGTGGCTTATAATTGTTTTGAGTCAGAAGTCGGCAGCTGTCAAAGTGACATATTGTCTCATTAGTCACTACCCCTACTGCCTGTCAAAACAATGGGGTCGGATGCTGCTTCCCCTCCTCCATTCTATCTAATTATCTTTCTCCCTCATTCTATATCTTTCAATCTGTCTCTCTTTCTATCTGTCTGCCTATCTCTGTCTCACAGGTACACATAAATACAAGTATACATAGTGTAAATTACCTAGGATAACCCAAGAAATCCAGACAAAGTGCTATACTCTGCTTGAAGATGTGAGTAAACGTGATGACACAGTCTTGTGGCTCTCTCTGAGACAGAGAGCTAGATGGACAGACAGGGAGCTTGACAGACAGACAAATAGACAGACAGACAAATGTTTGTGTACCAGCAAAAACAAAGGGAGGGCGATGGTCATGTAATATTACCCTCCTTTACCCTCATCAAAGTCAGCTCTTATCAGATGTTATCTCCCCTTATCTTGTCACTGTCATGGGGTGGACTTTTTTTTTTCTTGCTTCAAGGGAACAATATTATTACATCTTCTTCTTCCTCCTCCTCCTCCTCCTCTTCTCCTCCTCCTCCTCCTCCTCCTCCTCCTCCTCCTCCTCCTCCTCCTCCTCCTCCTCCTCCTCTTCCTTCCCTCCTCCTCCTCCTCCTCCTCTTCCTCCCCTCCTCCCCCTCCTCCTCCTCCATTGCTTTTGGTCTCAAACTCCTCCAAATCATGAAATTGATCTTCACTGACACTTCCATCTGTGTTAGAGCATCACTTGGGAAGAGAAGAGTCCCAGATTTGCTGGGGAATCACATTTCTTACCGCTAGACATGCTGAAAAAGGACAACTGAAATGGCATTCCCACAATGCACCACTGGCTCCCCGATTTTTTTTATATGGTGCACACTGACCATGGAGACCCATTCTCTCACATGTGGGCCTACCAGCTTTCTCCTGCTTGATTTGAAGCTGCTAGAATTTATGCGTATAAATACGTCAGAAACATTGGCTCGTAAGACGTATTTATACGTCGGAAACAGTCAAAGGGTTAAGGATCTCTAGCTTTATTGACAAGCTATTTACAGGTTCAGGATTCCTAACTTGATTGACAAGCTAAGAGCTGTTACCTACATCAACTCTTTTGAAAGCATTTTTATTGTTATGAGACATACAAGTAGGGAACAGGATGAAGTTGGAGCCATCTGTGGGCCAACAGTTTCATTTGATCAACTGACTTTATCTCGTTGACATCATTATGCTGTATAAATGTGTTCCACACTCGAGTCATCCTGGCTATACAGTGGACCCCCGCATAACGATTACCTCCGAATGCGACCAATTATGTAAGTGTATTTATGTAAATGCGTTTGTACGTGTATGTTTGGGGGTCTGAAATGGACTAATCTACTTCACAATATTTCTTATGGGAACAAATTCGGTCAGTACTGGCACCTGAACATACTTCTGGAGTGAAAAAATATCGTTAACCGGGGGTCCACTGTACATGTATATGATCTCAGACGAAGTGATGTTCTGGAGAAGGGTACAGCTAGAGTGAAGTTGCTACTTTCTGCCCGTCTTGTGGCATAAAAGCTTGTTTCACACTGTCCTCGAAGTGGATCCAAGTGTGGTACTTTGACAATATTGTCCTTGTATATAACAGTAAGGCCACCCACATCCCTACTGTGTTGAAGGCTCTGCTGAAATGACAGATCTATCTAGGATTGGTCCAGGCGAGAGATGAGACGTCTTGCTCTGTTCTCTACTCTGTGTCTTTTCTTCAGTTTAGAGCTGTTTGGTATCTCACCTGCCTACTCTGATGTATAATAGATCTTGGATAATAAACATTAACTCTCATCTTTTCAGTATCCACATTGATATACTGTCTAGTCATATTACTTTTCCTACATTACTTAGTGTGGTCTTCCTTCTTCCAGTTTGGGCATCTGTCCATTTACAATAACCAGGAATCATCACAGACTTCCTTATGAAAAACTTAGTTTTTTTTTTTTTTTTTTTTTTTTAAGTCTGATCACTTAGTCTTGTACCAGCATTTGAAGCAATGAAATAGTAGTCCATTGCACTGATTGTTGTATCATTCACAAATTGCAAATGGTATACTGTGTTGCATCTTTTACCTTCATCAGTACTGTACTTTTGTTTACATTATTGCATGAGTTTTCATGTTTTCACCTTTTCTTGTATCTGCACTTATGTACTGGATTTTTGGGCTTCTTTTATGTCTGTCAGCCATTGATGATGTGTCAATCAATTTGAGATTTGGATTGAAGTGTTGAGAAATGGTTTAACAGCTAAGTTTAAAGTTTAAATATAAGGAAACTTAGCTTAGAAAGACAGCTCTCGTCCACACAGCTGCCCCTGCAGATGAGGTCTTGAGTAGCTGTCTTGATCATTTTTCAACGGGCTGAAATGGGGGGGTGTTATGTCAGCATATTTCATTCACTGATGGCTGACTTACGTACTTGTGTGGACTCAAAAGTCCGCATCTCACTGCCGAATATAGGTTGATTACAAACTCCTTGCGACTCAAGAACTGTGCAGTCTCCCGTACTACAAGAAATCTATAACCCATCTTGCTCTTGTTGCTTGAGCTATGGTGTTCTTCACACCTTCGACTTGATAGAAGCTGAAGTGTCCTTGGATGTCCACGTCTTCCATAGTCTAGGAATACGCACACTGGTACACTATGTTCCACAAGATTTGTCTTCATTGTTCACAATCTTATCACTAAAGAAGCTGATCACACTTCTCTGTAAGTGTTTATTGTGTTTTGTGAGACACTTTGTTCACACTAACACATGGATCAATGTTGTTTGTTGGTTATCCTGGCGTCAGTGTGACTCTCAGTAGAGTCAAAAGTAATCTGAAATCACAGTGTCCTCCACTGTCACTGCCCCTAGCACATAAAGGAAAAGATGACCTAGTACTTTTTGCTTCCTTGCCACTTCCTCGTTGGAGCAAAGCAGAATGTTTGATTCTTGCTGTCTTAAGCATAGACAACAATGTACACTATCTTTACCATGGTAATAAAGTGGGAGCAGGATTTTCCTTAATTGTCCTGCTAAGGTAAGAGATGGACTGTCTTTTTATTAAAATGCACTTTTGCAACACTGGAGTCTTGCACGGACCGGCAGTCGCTTGACCACGTCGCATACTGGTGCTGCATCTGGGATCAATTACTTGCTGTAGCAGTAAACAAGATGCTTGCCCCTTCTGAGAGGGCTGGGCCCCTCAGGGCTGAAATGGGCTGAAGGGGGCTGATACCCCCTCCTGGAGAAAATTTCTCCACATGAAGTAAGCTCTAGCTCTTGATCCTCACCCACCCATATCCCATTGATTTCTGATTGTCTGATATTAATTATTGTTTTTATTTGTTATAACCCCTGTATGGGTTCAGGTTCTACTGTATCAGTGTCCAGCTCATTCCATTTCTTTTTTGTAAATTCACACTGTGTATGCATACAAAATGCGATGTGTCTTTTTTCAGGCAAGCGATTCAGTGTGGGCAGAGTGTTTGAAATGACATTGGATGTAAAACCCAGAAAAAACAGTGGTGTTATTGCCTCTGTTCATGGCAGGCGTGATTTTGTGATTCTGCAGCTAAACAACGGTAGCGTTGAACTTAGTGTCGATAACGGAAAAGGTGTTATCACAGCGAGGTATACCCCACCATCGCCATGGATGTTGTGTGATGGCAACTGGCACTCCATCCAAGGTATGTTGTCCTCACATATCTTGCCAAGTTTCTGTGAATAAGTTTTTGCATGTTCATAATTATACATACTTATAATATGTCATAAATATTATTTTATTTGTTGTATACTGATTGATGATTCCTACATCCTGTGCCAAGTAACCTTAATGGAATTTTTTAAACAAAATTGAGTATGTCCACAGTGTGCAGCAACATTATTCTAAACAATAGTTATATTTTGCTAACAAATGTTTAACTATGTGTTCCTACCATACTGCATTACACAATTAATTTCATTGAAAACTTTCTTAGTTCCTGTTATTATACCTATTTACTATTATACAACTTATTTACTATCATTCTATCTGGTTTCTTTTCTTCCTAGTTCCTCTTATTCTACTAATTTCCTCTTATTTTTCCATTTTCCTCGTATCAAGGCTACAGTTTTAGGTTATCTTAAAAATAAAATTTAATCTTGATCTGAATAGCTTTGAGTTGCTTAAACTTCTCCCCCCCACCTTTCACATTCTTGAAAATGGTTTTTATTCAGAATCCATAAACAAACTCATACAAACCAGTCCCATAGTGTTGGCAAGGCTCATTATTTAATATAAGGCTTATACTAACATAGAAAAACTATTAACAGTTATTCCCTATATAAATAAAAAAGCAGCTGTCATAAGCAAAGAGGAACTGTGACAACTCCCACTTTGTATCAGATTTATTATCTGTCAGTCTCATGCCTCTGCCTAGCACCCCAACATTTACTTCTTTACAAAATACATTTTGTAGGTAAAATATTTTTATATATAGAGAAGACTTATTATTTATGCCAAACATGAATAATAAATTATGAAATTATAGGAAGCAATAACCTTTTTCTTTTTTTTTTTCAATAAATACAAAGGTTATTGCTTCTATAATTTCATAATTTATTATTCATGTCTGGCATAAATAACATGTCTTTCCTCTATACATGTATATAAAAATATTTTATCTACAAGATGTATTTTGTAAAGAAGTAAATGTTAGGGTGTTAGGCAGAGACGTGGGATTGATAGATAAGGGGATTCCCCTTCTAAACACTAACACTCTCTCTCCCCTCCTCCCATCCCATCAATCATCACCAGATCTTCAATAAAAGTAAGTTTCATGTAATTGTGCATGCCTTTTTCAGTTTGTGTGTACTAAAATTAACATTTTTTTGTGGTAAAAAAAATTTTTTTTCATACTTTTGATTACCATTAATGGGGAAAATTAATTCGCATAGGAGCATAACGACCAGCCCTCTTGCACGGATTAAGTTCGCTATGCGGGGGTCCACTGTTGTCATAGTTGCTCTTTGCTGATGACAGTTGCTTTAGGAGATTGAAAGAGAAACTGCAAGGTTGGTAAATGAGTGAGGGTGTGCAAAGAAATAAATAGAAAGTGAAGATAGAAAAGAGCAAGGTAATGAGAGAAACAAAATGTTTAGGCAGTGAAAAAAAAAAAGGTAAGTTGAGCATTGAAGTGTTTCTGGAGAGAAGATTATTTTGGCAAAAAGGGAAATGTACCAGATTATACTGGTACCAACTTCTTTTATATGAGTGTGAGAAATGGGCTTTAAACTGTTACAGTGAGGAGGAGGCTGGAGGCAGTGCAGATGTTTAATTTGAAAATTTTGCACAGTTAATGATAGCATGAGCACAGCCTCTTTTCACGTTTAAATTCTTAGACTGAAGATGAGAACCTGAGGTAATACATCCTGGAGACACTAAAACAAAGCCTACTCTCAAATTACTGCTCTGACTCAGTGAATAAAAAGTGCCTAGTTAATATTCATACTTTCCACTGATGTGTAAGCAAACCATGGAACAGGTGGAGTTTGAATCCATGGCAAGTGAGCCCTATAATTCACAGGCCAGTACATTAACCACTGGGCCAGCTGGCTTTAATAATATTCATCTTATTAGGTGTATTTCTGCACACTGTAAGGGTGTTAGCATGGATCACCACCACGACCACAAATGAATGTTATACAGACGAATAATATACTTACCATGGGTTCAAACCCCACCCATTCTGTGGATTGCTCTCAATCTTGTTATTACAATTTCATGGGTGACTGATATGTAACATGTAGTTTACAGTTACAGACTGCATTATACAAGAATTAACCTGGTTCATAATTATTATGTACACAAAACATGCACATGCATCATCTGTTATTTTATTCATCTAAAGACACTGATTATGTTTAGATTTAACCCTTTGAGGGTCGACAGGCCCTCTCCGAGACTTGTTCTCAGGGTCGGCCAAATTAAAAAAAAAAAAAAAAAAATTCTTGTGAAAAGATATAGAATCTTTTCCCGATCGTAATGACACCAAAAGTATGAAATTTGATGGAAAACTTACGGAATTATGCTCTCACGAAGTTTGCGGTCTTGGCGATGTTTACGCATCGGTGATTTTGCCCACTTTGAGCCCTATTTTCGGCCAATTCCACTGTACTAGCCGACAAAAAACATGAATATTTCGCTAGAACTCCATTTTTTCTATCAAATGAGTGCAAGACACCACCCATTTACCAATTTCAACTATCCAGTACAGTGATCAGAATCTAGCAATTTTGCCAATTTCACACAAATTTCAAAAGATGCCAATTTCCGAATAGGGTCCAGAATAAACAAGAAAGACATTCCTGGCACTAAAATGACATTTCCTCTGTTATTAGTCACGTCCCAATGCCCCTCTTACATTCTTTTGCTTTCCACTTTGAATTTTTATTCTCGCAAAAAATAGAAGATTTACTGTTATGCAGACTACTGCATTAGTGTAAAAAATGGTATAAATAATATTTGCGCACTTACAAAAGAATATTAGACTCACCAGTTGACAAGTATTGGACGCTTGGCATGATTTGTTTACTTTTGAAATTTGGTAAAAATCAAACATTTCTGCTACTTTGAGCTCAATTTCAAGGTACTTTTCATTGTAAAACCAGTCAAAATCATCTCAGTTTCTATAATATGTCTTCCATTCTATAAAATGAGACCAAGAAAACTAGAAAACAACAATAAATACCATACGAAAATACAGTGCAAAGTCGCTGTTTTATTAAAAAAAAACGGTCAGTTTTTTTTTTCTCATTATGCACTGTGTGCTGCAGGATTTTCTTTATACTGTGCACACTGACCACATAGACCCATTCTTTCATATGTATGCCTCAGCTTTCTCCCACTAGATTTGAGGGCGCTAGAATTTAGGCGTACTAGTACGTCAAAAACCCTGGGTCGTAAGCCGTACTAGTACGGCCAAAACCCCCAAAGGATTAAAACTTATCTACATATGTACTGTATATAGTGTTACTGGATATGGTTTATTTCATTCTATAAATTTATTTCCAGTGATCAAGAACAAGAACATTGCCATTCTTGTAGTTGATGGGACTTCCACCAACCCAGTCTCTGGCAAGATTGGGGCCACTTCAACAGACACTAAGAACCCCCTGTTCCTGGGATCACAACCTTTAGTGCAGAAGCGCCGTGGAGGAGCAACCAGCGAGAGGTTTGTTGGTTGCATAAGGAATGTAACAGTCAATAAGGAACTAGAAGCCTTAGCATACACTACCTTTGTTGGTAATGTTAATGCTGGATCATGTCCTACTATCTAAGTATGAATATTGAGACATACTACACTTAATAAAGATCAAAAATCCTTAACTAGTTTTCAGTACAGTATGTCAAAAAATCATTAAAAGAAAATTAATATGGATGACAAAATGTGAAAATTTATTATTACAGTCAACAGTGTTTGTTAACAAATATATATTTACAAATTTTCTGCAATTTGTAACTAGAAAAATTGTTAGATGTTTCACATTTTATATTTGTCCATTCATCTTTTGAGATAAAAATTTAGGTAAAAAATTTAATACAATTTTGATTCAGTTTGGTACAAATTAATATCAGTGGATAGATTGTACAGCTTTTTTTTAGATAATTATATTTTAGAGAGTTTGGATTTTTTTTTAAATTTCTAAATTGTCCATAAAAATTACATTATTTTTTGAGCTTCCCAAATTGGATCGTTTATTTTTTCATTAATTTCGCATATTATAAATTTTTGGTATAAACTTGAATAAAAATTGTCAAAATTCTTTGACTGCTAATCATTAACCTTGTTGTGAAACTTGGATTGGCTAAACATCTTAGGCTGCAGTCAGAATGAAAACAAATTCCCACTACAGACAGCACACTCCACCAATATTCAAAACTCTAAACCTACTCACAATACAAAACATCCATACTTATTACTGCACCTACTACATACATAGAACACTTAACTCTGACATAAACCCTCCCCTCAGACATCTCCTTACCAACCTCAACAGAACACATGACCATAACACAAGGCACAGATCACTCTTTGATGTTCCTCGTGTCCATCTCACGCTATGCAAAAACTCAATGCACATAAAAGGCCCTAAAATCTGGAATTCATTACCTGTGAATATAAAAGAAACACTCTGTTTATAAATTCAATCTCTCTTCTCAAAAATCACTTACTCACCCACAACTAAACAAATACTGTATCTCATATATGTATCTCATTATTGTATCTCATAAATGTCAACCTGTGACCCAATCAAACTTTGTTACTATTTAACTTCATTACCTAACAGAATACTCCATTCTACTGATTACACAGCAACACAGTAAATGACCATATGACCTGTCTTTGTAATACTCATTTGTACTAAATTGTTATCTGTTTTACAATAATTTTTGTACCACTGAATATATCATGGCTTAGTTAATCTGAAGTTATTTTTAAGCCTGCCCATAATTCTCTGCATACAAGGGGCTTTGGCATGTTGCACTTTAAAAATTGTATTCCTTGTACTTCGCTGTATCATGTTCAAATTATTTTTTTTTATTAACACACTGGCCAAATCCCACCAAGGCAGGGTGGCCTGAAAAAGAAAAACTTTCACCATCATTCACTCCATCACTGTCTTGCCAGAAGGGTGCTTTACACTACAGTTTTTAAACTGCAACATTAACACCCCTCCTTCAGAGTGCAGGCACTGTACTTCCCATCTCCAGGACTCAAGTCCAGCCTGCCGGTTTCCCTGAATCCCTTCATAAATGTTACTTTGCTCACACTCCAAAGCATGTCAAGTATTAAAAACCATTTGTCTCCATTCACTCCTATCAAACACGTTCACGCATGCCTGCTGGAAGTCCAAGCCCCTCGCACAAAAAAACCTCCTTTACCCCCTCCCTCCAACCTTTCCTAGGCTGACCCCTACCCCGCCTTCCTTCCACTACAGACTGATACACTCTTTGAAGTCATTCTGTTCTGCTCCATTCTCTCTACATGTCTGAACCACCTCAACAACCCTTCCTCAGCCCTCTGGACAACAGTTTTGGTAATCCTGCACCTCCTCCTAACTTCCAAACTACGAATTTTCTGCATTATATTCACACCACACATTGCCTTCAGACATGACATCTCCACTGCCTCTAGTCTTCTCCTCACTGCAACATTCATCACCCATGCTTCACATCCATATAAGAGCGTTGGTAAAACTATACTCTCGTACATTCCCCTCTTTGCCTCCAAAGACAAAGTTCTTTGTCTCCACAGACTCCTAAGTGCACCGCTCACTCTTTTCCCCTCATCAGTTCTATGATTTGCCTCATCTTTCATAGACCCATCCGCTGACACGTCCACTCCCAAATATCTGAACACATTCACCTCCTCCATACTCTGTCCCTCCAGTCTGATATCCAATCTTTCATCACCTAATCTTTTTGTTATCCTCATAACCTTACTCTTTCCTGTATTCACTTTTAATTTTCTTCTTTTGCATACCCTACCAAATTCATCCACCAACCTCTGCAACTTCTCTTTAGAATCTCCCAAGAGAACAGTGTCATCAGCAAAGAGCAACTGCGACAACTCCCACTTTATGTGTGATTCTTTATCTTTTAACTCCACGCCTCTTGCCAAGACCCTCGCATTTACTTCTCTTACAACCCCATCTATAAATATATTAAACAACCACGGTGACATCACACATCCTTGTCTAAGGCCTACTTTTACTGGGAAATAATCTCCCTCTTTCCTACATACTCTAACTTAAGCCTCACTATCCTCATAAAAACTCTTCACTGTTTTCAGTAACCTACCTCCTATACCATACACCTGCAACATCTGCCACATTGCCCCCCTATCCACCCTGTCATATGCCTTTTCCAAATCCATATCGCCACAAAAACCTCTTTAGCCTTATCTAAATACTGTTCACTTATATGTTTCACTGTGAACACCTGGTCCACACACCCCCTACCTTTCCTAAAGCCTCCTTGTTCATCTGCTATCCTATTCTCCGTGTTACTCTTAATTCTTTCAATAATAACTCGACCATACACTTTACCAGGTATACTCAACAGACTTTTTTTTTTTTTTTTTTTTTTTTTTTTTTTTTTTTTTTTTTTTTTTTTTTTTTTTTTTTTTCCAACAAGTTGGTCGTCTCCCACCGAGGCAGGGTGACCCAAAAAAAAAAAAAGAAAGAAAATCCCCAAAAAGAAAATACTTTCATCATCATTCAACACTTTCACCACACTCCCACATTATCACTGCTTTTGCAGAGGTGCTCAGAATATAACAGTTTAGAAGCATATACGTATAGAGATACACAACATATCCCTCCAAACTGCCAATATCCCAAACCCCTCCTTTAAAGTGCAGGCATTGTACTTCCCATTTCCAGGACTCAAGTCTGACTATATGAAAATAACCGGTTTCCCTGAATCCCTTCACTAAATATTACCCTGCTCACACTCCAACAGATCGTCAGGTCCCAAGTATCATTCGTCTCCATTCACTCCTATCTAACACGCTCATGCACGCTTGCTGGAAGTCCAAGCCCCTCACCCACAAAACCTCCTTTACCCCCTCTTTCCAACCCTTTCGAGGACGACCCCTACCCCTCTTTCCTTCCCCTATAGATTTATATGCTTTCCATGTCATTCTACTTTGATCCATTCTCTCTAAATGACCAAACCACCTCAACAACCCCTCTTCTGCCCTCTGACTAATGCTTTTATTAACTCCACACCTTCTCCTAATTTCCACACTCCGAATTTTCTGCATAATATTTACACCACACATTGCCCTTAGACAGGACATCTCCACTGCCTCCAACCGTCTCCTCGCTGCTGCATTTACCACCCAAGCTTCACATCCATATAAGAGTGTTGGTACTACTATACTTTCATACATTCCCTTCTTTGCCTCCATAGATAACGTTTTTTGACTCCACATATACCTCAACGCACCACTCACCTTTTTTTTTTTTTTTTTTTTTTTTTATTATCACACCGGCCGATTCCCACCAAGGCAGGGTGGCCCGAAAAAGAAAAACTTTCACCATCATTCACTCCATCACTGTCTTGCCAGAAGGGTGCTTTACACTACAGTTTTTAAACTGCAACATTAACACCCCTCCTTCAGAGTGCAGGCACTGTACTTCCCATCTCCAGGACTCAAGTCCGGCCTGCCGGTTTCCCTGAATCCCTTCATAAATGTTACTTTGCTCCCACTCCAACAGCACGTCAAGTATTAAAAACCATTTGTCTCCATTCACTCCTATCAAACACGCTCACGCATGCCTGCTGGAAGTCCAAGCCCCTCGCACACAAAACCTCCTTTACCCCCTCCCTCCAACCCTTCCTAGGCCGACCCCTACCCCGCCTTCCTTCCACTACAGACTGATACACTCTTGAAGTCATTCTGTTTCGCTCCATTCTCTCTACATGTCCGAACCACCTCAACCCTTCCTCAGCCCTCTGGACAACAGTTTTGGTAATCCCGCACCTCCTCCTAACTTCCAAACTACGAATTCTCTGCATTATATTCACACCACACATTGCCCTCAGACATGACATCTCCACTGCCTCCAGCCTTCTCCTCGCTGCAACATTCATCACCCACGCTTCACACCCATATAAGAGCGTTGGTAAAACTATACTCTCATACATTCCCCTCTTTGCCTCCAAGGACAAAGTTCTTTGTCTCCACAGACTCCTAAGTGCACCACTCACTCTTTTTCCCTCATCAATTCTATGATTCACCTCATCTTTCATAGACCCATCCGCTGACACGTCCACTCCCAAATATCTGAATACGTTCACCTCCTCCATACTCTCTCCCTCCAATCTGATATTCAATCTTTCATCACCTAATCTTTTTGTTATCCTCATAACCTTACTCTTTCCTGTATTCACCTTTAATTTTCTTCTTTTGCACACCCTACCAAATTCATCCACCAATCTCTGCAACTTCTCTTCAGAATCTCCCAAGAGCACAGTGTCATCAGCAAAGAGCAGCTGTGACAACTCCCACTTTGTGTGTGATTCTTTATCTTTTAACTCCACGCCTCTTGCCAAGACCCTCGCATTTACTTCTCTTACAACCCCATCTATAAATATATTAAACAACCACGGTGACATCACACATCCTTGTCTAAGGCCTACTTTTACTGGGAAAAAATTTCCCTCTTTCCTACATACTCTAACTTGAGCTTCACTATCCTCGTAAAAACTCTTCACTGCTTTCAGTAACCTACCTCCTACACCATACACTTGCAACATCTGCCACATAGCCCCCCTATCCACCCTGTCATACGCCTTTTCCAAATCCATAAATGCCACAAAGACCTCTTTAGCCTTATCTAAATACTGTTCACTTATATGTTTCACTGTAAACACCTGGTCCACACACCCCCTACCTTTCCTAAAGCCTCCTTGTTCATCTGCTATCCTATTCTCCGTCTTACTTTTAATTCTTTCAATTATAACTCTACCATACACTTTACCAGGTACACTCAACAGACTTATCCCCCTATAATTTCTGCACTCTCTTTTATCCCCTTTGCCTTTATACAAAGGAACTATGCATGCTCTCTGCCAATCCCTAGGTACCTTACCCTCTTCCATACATTTATTAAATAATTGCACCAACCACTCCAAAACTATATCCCCACCTGCTTTTAACATTTCTATCTTTATCCCATCAATCCCGGCTGCCTTACCCCCTTTCATTTTACCTACTGCCTCACGAACTTCCCCCACACTCACAACTGGCTCTTCCTCACTCCTACAAGATGTTATTCCTCCTTGCCCTATACACGAAATCACAGCTTCCCTATCTTCATCAACATTTAACAATTCCTCAAAATATTCCCTCCATCTTCCCAATACCTCTAACTCTCCATTTAATAACTCTCCTCTCCTATTTATAACTGACAAATCCATTTGTTCTCTAGGCTTTCTTAACTTGTTAATCTCACTCCAAAACTTTTTCTTATTTTCAACAAAATTTGTTGATAACATCTCACCCACTCTCTCATTTGCTCTCTTTTTACATTGCTTCACCACTCTCTTAACTTCTCTCTTTTTCTCCATATACTCTTCCCTCCTTGCATCACTTCTACTTTGTAAAAACTTCTCATATGCTAACTTTTTCTCCCTTACTACTCTCTTTACATCATCATTCCACCAATCGCTCCTCTTCCCTCCTGCACCCACTTTCCTGTAACCACAAACTTCTGCTGAACACTCTAACACTACATTTTTAAACCTACCCCATACCTCTTCGACCCCATTGCCTATGCTCTCATTAGCCCATCTATCCTCCAATAGCTGTTTATATCTTACCCTAACTGCCTCCTCTTTTAGTTTATAAACATTCACCTCTCTCTTCCCTGATGCTTCTATTCTCCTTGTATCCCATCTACCTTTTACTCTCAGTGTAGCTACAACTAGAAAGTGATCTGATATATCTGTGGCCCCTCTATAAACATGTACATCCTGAAGTCTACTCAACAGTCTTTTATCTACCAATACATAATCCAACAAACTACTGTCATTTCGCCCTACATCATATCGTGTATACTTATTTATCCTCTTTTTCTTAAAATATGTATTACCTATAACTAAACCCCTTTCTATACTCACCTTTTTTCCCTCATCAATTCTATGATTAACCTCATCCTTCATAAATCCATCCGCCGACACGTCAACTCCCAAGTATCTGAAAACATTCACTTCTTCCATACTCCTCCTCCCCAATTTGATATCCAATTTTTCTTTATCTAAATCATTTGATACCCTCATCACCTTACTCTTTTCTATGTTCACTTTCAACTTTCTACCTTTACACACATTCTCAAACTCATCCACTAACCTTTGCAATTTTTCTTTAGAATCTCCCATAAGCACAGTATCATCAGCAAAAAGTAACTGTGTCAATTCCCATTTTAAATTTGATTCCCCATAATTTAATCCCACCCCTCTCCCGAACACCCTAGCATTTACTTCTTTTACAACCCCATCTATAAATATATTAAACAACCATGGTGACATTACACATCCCTGTCTAAGACCTACTTTTACCGGGAAGTATTCTCCCTCTCTTCTACACACCCTAACCTGAGTCTCACTATCCTCATAAAAGCTCTTTACAGCATTTAGTAACTTACCACCTATTCCATATACTTGCAACATCTGCCACATTGCTCCTCTATCCACTCTATCATATGCCTTTTCTAAATCCATAAATGCAATAAAAACTTCCCTACCTTTATCTAAATACTGTTCACATATATGCTTCAATGTAAACACTTGATCTACACATCCCCTACCCACTCTGAAACCTCCTTGCTCGTCCGCAATTCTACATTCTGTCTTACCTCTAATTCTTTCAATTATAACCCTACCGTATACTTTTCCTGGTATACTCAGTAAACTTATTCCTCTATAATTTTTACAATCTCTTTTGTCCCCTTTCCCTTTATATAAAGGGACTATACATGCTCTCCGCCAATCCCTAGGTACCTTCCCCTCTTTCATACATTTATTAAACAAAAGTACCAACCACTCCAACACCATATCCCCCCCTGCTTTTAACATTTCTGTCATGATCCCATCAGTTCCAGCTGCTTTACCCCCTTTCATTCTACGTAATGCCTCACGTACCTCCACCACACTTACATTCTGCTCTTCTTCACTCCTAAAAAATGGTATACCTCCCTGGCCAGTGCATGAAATTACCGCCTCCCTTTCTTCCTTAACATTTAAAAGTTCCTCAAAATATTCTCGCCATCTACCTAATACCTCCCTCTCCCCATCTACTAACTCCCCTACTCTGTTTTTAACTGACAAATCCATACTTTCCCTAGGCTTTCTTAACTTGTTTAACTCCCTCCAAAATTCTTTCTTATTTTCATTAAAATTTCTTGACAGTGCCTCTCCCACTCTTTCATCTGCTCTCCTTTTGCACTCTCTCACCACTCTCTTCACCTTTCTTTTACTCTCCATATACTCTGCTCTTCTTATAACACTTCTGCTTTGTAAAAACCTCTTGTAAGCTACCTTTTTCTCTTTTATCACACCCTTTACTTCATCATTCCACCAATCCCTCCTCTTTCCTCCTGCCCCCACCCTCCTATAACCACAAACTTCTGCCCCACATTCTAATACTGCATTTTTAAAACTATTCCAACCCTCTTCAACCCCCCCACTACTCATCTTTGCACTAGCCCACCTTTCTGCCAATAGTCGCTTATATCTCGCCCGAACTTCCTCCTCCCTTAGTTTATACACTTTCACCTCCCTCTTACTTGTTGTTGCCACCTTCCTCTTTTCCCATCTACCTCTTACTCTAACTGTAGCTACAACTAAATAATGATCCGATATATCAGTTGCCCCTCTATAAACATGTACATCCATGTATATCCATGTATATCCCCCTATAATTTTTGCACTCTTCTTTTGTCCCCTTTGCCTTTATACAAAGGAACTAATTCTCATAGACACAGAAGAGGTTTCGGATGCTTAAACTGGGAATTTTATCATACTGTAAAAGTATCCAGTTATGTAAGGAGTGTTGGGGACTGAACCAAGTGTCTAAAATTTGCAAGTTGACTTTTATACTGGTGGTGCCACTTAGTGTTCAAAGGAACTATGTAAGTAACCCCAACTCTTGCTTAACTTACTGTTATGTAACATTCCTAGTAGTACATAAATAATGGTATAAATACCAACAAGATGAGGAATTATACACATGTGTAACATCTGGGTATCTTTATTTGTAGACTTTTTGCCAACCAGTGGCTTTATCAATGTAAGGACATAATATGAAGAAATATATACAAAACATGAGGTAATCTGTCCTTGGAGCACCGTAGACTTGAAGGAACTGATGCGCAGTCATGAAGCATAGTGCTTGTATAACAGCGACAGGTGAAGGATGTGCAGCAAACCAAGGCATCATCACTGATAGGCAGGAATCCCCATTGGAAATAGGTTACACCCAAGGAATGGGCCAGTAGAAAGCAAGGTTGTGTGGATGAGACTGATTACCTCATCTTTTGTATATACTATTTCTTCACATCATGTCCTTGTACAGTGGAACCTCTACTTACAAGTTTAATCCATTCCATGACCTTGCTCACAACTGGATTTGCTCATTTGCAGAGTCAATTTTCCTCATTTAAATTAACTGAAGTGGAATTAATTCATTCCAGTGGAATTCCAGGCAAAAGAAAATACTTCAATAATTTCCCTAATATCAACTCTACAGCTTATTTATCTATCACAATTCATGTAATATGACATAAACAATATGAATAACATAGAAACATGATATATACACTAGAGTGAATAAAATACATGTCATTAGGTATGTGGCTAGTGGTGGTGACAGCAGCCATTGTTGTTGGGGTTTATATGGCCACCACAGCGGCCATTCCTCCTGCTGACTACATGTGTTGAGAAACTAGGATAACCCAAAAAAGTCAGACAGAGTGACTTATGCTACACTCTTAAATGCTTCACTTAATTGTTACACTCTTAATGCTACACTTTGTCACTGCTGCTTCATGCTGTCTGCCACTGCTACCTCATGATGTCTGCCACTGCTGCTTCATGTTGTCTGCCACTGCTACCTCATGATGTCTGCCACTGCTACCTCATGATGTCTGCCACTGCTACCTCATGATGTCTGCCACTGGTGCTTCATGTTGTCTGCCACTGCTACCTCATGATGTCTGCCACTGCTGCTTCATGTTGTCTGTCACTGCTACCTCATGATGTCTGCCACTGCTACCTCATGATGTCTGCCACTGCTACCTCATGATGTCTGCCACTGCTGCTTCATGTTGTCTGCCACTGCTACCTCATGATGTCTGCCACTGCTGCTTCATGTTGTCTGCCACTGCTACCTCATGATGTCTGCCACTGCTGCTTCATGTTGTCTGCCACTGCTGCTTCATGTTGTCTGCCACTGCTGCTTCATGTTGTCTGCCACTGCTACCTCATGATGTCTGCCACTGCTACCTCATGTTGTCTGTCACTGCTGCTTCATGTTGTCTGCCACTGCTGCTTCATGTTGTCTGTCACTGCTACCTCATGTTGTCTGCCACTGCTGCTTCATGTTGTCTGCCACTGCTGCCTCATGTTGTCTGCCACTGCTGCCTCATGTTGTCTGCCACCGCTGCTTCATGTTGTCTGTCACTGCTGCTTCATGTTGTCTGCCACTGCTGCTTCATGTTGTCTGTCACTGCTGCTTCATGTTGTCTGTCACTGCTGCTTCATGTTGTCTGCCACTGCTACCTCATGTTGTCTGCCACTGCTGCTTCATGTTGTCTGCCACTGCTGCTTCATGTTGTCTGTCACTGCTGCTTCATGTTGTCTGTCACTGCTGCTTCATGTTGTCTGCCACTGCTGCTTCATGTTGTCTGTCACTGCTGCTTCATGTTGTCTGCCACTGCTGCTTCATGTTGTCTGCCACTGCTGCTTCATGTTGTCTGTCACTGCTGCTTCATGTTGTCTGCCACCGCTACCTCATGATGTCTGCCACTGCTGCTTCATGTTGTCTGTCACTGCTGCTTCATGTTGTCTGCCACTGCTGCTTCATGTTGTCTGTCACTGCTGCTTCATGTTGTCTGCCACCGCTACCTCATGATGTCTGCCACTGCTGCTTCATGTTGTCTGCCACTGCTGCTTCATGTTGTCTGTCACTGCTGCTTCATGTTGTCTGCCACTGCTGCTTCATGTTGTCTGTCACTGCTGCTTCATGTTGTCTGCCACTGCTACCTCATGATGTCTGCCACTGCTGCTTCATGTTGTCTGTCACTGCTGCTTCATGTTGTCTGCCACTGCTGCTTCATGTTGTCTGTCACTGCTGCTTCATGTTGTCTGCCACCGCTACCTCATGATGTCTGCCACTGCTGCTTCATGTTGTCTGCCACTGCTGCTTCATGTTGTCTGTCACTGCTGCTTCATGTTGTCTGCCACCGCTACCTCATGATGTCTGCCACTGCTGCTTCATGTTGTCTGCCACTGCTACCTCATGTTGTCTGCCACTGCTGCCTCATGTTGTCTGCCACTACTGCTTCATGTTGTCTGCCACTGCTGCCTCATGTTGTCTGCCACTACTGCTTCATGTTGTCTGCCACTGCTACCTCATGTTGTCTGCCACTGCTGCTTCATGTTGTCTGCCACTGCTGCCTCCTGTCGTCTGTCACTGCTGCTTCATGTTGTCTGCCACTTCTGCTTCATGTTGTCTGACACTTCTGCTTCATGTTGTCTGCCACTGCTACCTCATGTTGTCTGCCACTGCTGCTTCATGTTGTCTGCCACTGCTGCTTCATGTCTGCCACTGCTGCTTCATGTTGTCTGCCACTGCTACCTCATGTTGTCTGCCACTGCTGCTTCATGTTGTCTGCCACTGCTACCTCATGTTGTCTGCCACTGCTGCTTCATGTTGTCTGACACTTCTGCCTCATGTTGTCTGTCACTGCTGCTTCATGTTGTCTGACACTTCTGCCTCATGTTGTCTGCCACTGCTGCTTCATATTGTCTGCCACTGCTGCTTCATGTTGTCTGTCACTGCTGCTTCATGTTGTCTGTCACTGCTGCTTCATGTTGTCTGTCACTGCTGCTTCATGTTGTCTGCCACTGCTATCTCATGATGTCTACCACTGATGTCGCCAAAGAATCGAACATTTCTGCTATTTTGAGCTCAATCTCAAGGTACTTTTCATCGTGAAACCAATTAAAATCATATTTATTTTTGTAACATATTTTCCATTCTATCACATCAGACCAAATAAAACGAGAATACACCCATAAAAACCATACAAAAATATACTGCTAAGTGGAGGCTAATGGCTGAGAAGTGAACTCCATTATTTATGGTCCGATTTCTTTCATTTTTGGTGTACGTTAAGAAGCATCTTTTCATTATACAGTGCTCAAGTTTCAATAAGATAGTCCAACAAACAACTGAGATTCAATTCCCTAGATCAAGAGCAAGAGCACTCTCACCAGTGTCAATTAACCTCCCCTGAGGCCTGCTCGCATCTGGAAATTTTGCTCAAGTCTGGAAGAAAAAAAATCGTCCGAGCAGCTGCTCATATCTGGAAAAACTCACACATGGATGCACTCGCAAGTAGAGGTTCCACTGTACTGATAAAGCCACTGGTTGGCAAAACGTCTACAAATAAAGCTACCCAGATGTTGCACATGTGCATAATTCTTGAAAGTTCCCAGTACCAAATAGGCTTCATAGGGCTCTGGTGGCCTGGTGGTTAACGCTCTCGCTTAACACGGCGAGGGCCTGGGTTCGATTCCCAGCCAGAGTAGAAACATTGGACGTGTTTCTTTCCACCTGTTGTCTATGTTCCCCATCAGTAAAATGGGTACCTGGGTGTTAGTCGACTGGTGTGGGTCGCATCCTGGGACACTGACCTAATTTGCCCGAAATGCAAAGCATAACAAGGGACTTTCTATATAGTAGTGTGTCATTGTTGTCAGCTAGGACTGTATACCTTGTACATGTACTTGTAATAAATAAAGATATTATTATTATTATTATACTGAGCAAATGTCCATCATCCCTGTCCATGAAAAGGGAATTTCACCATATTGTAAAAATAGCAAATTGTGTTTGGAGCACTGATTGCCCTGATAATTGCTGTCTGGCTCTAAACATTGAAGCCATCCTGTTCCAAACAAATGCCAAACTTTGACTAGGAATCTCCATAGATAATTTTTTACTAATGTTATGAATGAAAAGAAGTTGGATGTCCTAGCTCTAAGCAAAACAAAGCTGAAGAGGGTAGGTGAGTTTCAGTGGGGAGAAATGAATGGGATTAAGTCAGGAGTATCTGAGAGAGAGAGATCTAAGGAAGGGGTAGCAATAATGTTGAAGGATCAGTTATAGAAGGAGAAGAGGGAATATAAACTTATAAATTCAAGGATTACATAGATTAAAATAAGGGTTGGATGCAAAAAGTGGGTCATAATAAGTGTGTATACTCCTGGAGAATAGAGGAGTGTAGAGAAGAGAGAGAGATTTTGGGAGATGTTAAGTGAGTGTGTAGGAACTTTTGAACCACATGAGAGAGTACTTGTGGTAGAGAACCTAAATGCTATAGAAGGAGAAACATTTAGAGGGTGTGGTAGGTAAGTTTGGGGTGCCAGGTGTAAATGATAATGGGGCCCTTTGATTGAACTTTGTATAGAAAGGGGTTTGATTATAGGTAATACATATTTGAAGAAAAAGAGGACGAATAAGTATACAAGATATGATGTGGGGCGTCCAAAAGGCCTGTTATCCTGGGTGTAAAGGGAGCAAAATAAACACAGCAGAAAAACTTTTGACTTGTATTATCCTTCACCAATTTAGAACAGAAGTATGTACACTATGTACAACAACGTAACCCTAAGCTTTGTATAACTACAACTTCTTCTTAACTACAACAATTCCTGTAGTATTATGAGGCGCAGTCTAAGAGGAAACAGCACCAAGGCCAGCAAGAAAACACCGAAAAATCAACTATTCAACAAGTGTAGCCAGGAGGACGCCGGCCCAGCAACCACCCCACTCACCACCGCTCAAGGCCACACCACAACAATAACAACAAAGATGGCTGCCACCAGCCCATCCTCCCCTCTCTTCCCCGGATTCAACCTACCAAGTAGTCTCTCAGGTATGACCAACGATCCAGATACCCTGAAGACATGCATCTCCAACTTAGTTATTGAAAATATGAATCTTCGAGAGACGCTAACAAAACAAGACACCAGGATGACACAACTCGAGAACAAAATCCTCAGTCTTGAACAAAAGTTATCAACACCAGGAATGACTAACTGTGACAAGACCATCCAAACAGTCATAGATAGCCATACCCAACAAATAATATCTCTTAATACAAAGGTTGAAGAAGCAGTAAAAGAATGGAAGAACAACTTAGATAACCAGTTCAGTGACTACTTTGCTCTCCAAGAAGATAAAACTCTCTTTTGTCCCCTTTGCCTTTATACAAAGGAACTATGCATGCTCTCTGCCAATCCCTAGGTACCTTACCCTCTTCCATACATTTATTAAATAATTGCACCAACCACTCCAAAACTATATCCCCACCTGCTTTTAACATTTCTATCTTTATCCCATCAATCCCGGCTGCTTTACCCCCTTTCATTTTACCTACTGCCTCACGAACTTCCCCCACACTCACAACTGGCTCTTCCTCACTCCTACAAGATGTTATTCCTCCTTGCCCTATACACGAAATCACAGCTTCCCTATCTTCATCAACATTTAACAATTCCTCAAAATATTCCCTCCATCATCCCAATACCTCTAACTCTCCATTTAATAACTCTCCTCTCCTATTTTTAACTGACAAATCCATTTGTTCTCTAGGTTTCCTTAACTTGTTAATCTCACTCCAAAACTTTTTCTTATTTTCAACAAAATTTGTTGATAACATCTCTTTTTCCATTGCTTCACCACTCTCTTAACCTCTCTCTTTTTCTCCATATACTCTTCCCTCCTTGCATCACTTCTACTTTGTAAAAACTTCTCATATGCTAACTTTTTCTCCCTTACTACTCTCTTTACATCATCATTCCACCAATCGCTCCTCTTCCCTCCCGCACCCACCTTCCTGTAACCACAAACTTCTGCTGAACACTCTAACACTACATTTTTAAACCTACCCCATACCTCTTCGACCCCATTGCCTATGCTCTCATTAGCCCATCTGTCCTCCAATAGCTGTTTATATCTTTCCCTAACTGCCTCCTCTTTTAGTTTATAAACCTTCACCTCTCTCTTCCCTGATGCTTCTATTGTCCTTGTATCCCATCTGCCTTTTACTCTCAGTGTAGCTACAACTAGAAAGTGATCTGATATATCTGTGGCCCCTCTATAAACATGTACATCCTGAAGTCTACTCAACAGTCTTTTATCTACCAATACATAATCCAACAAACTACTGTCATTTCGCCCTACATCATATCTTGTATACTTATTTATCCTCTTTTTCTTAAAATATGTATTACCTATAACTAAACCCCTTTCTATACAAAGTTCAATCAAAGGGCTCCCATTATCATTTACACCTGGCACCCCAAACTTAACCTACCACACCCTCTCTAAAAGTTTCTCCTACTTTAGCATTCAGGTCCCCTACCACAATTACTCTCTCACTTGGTTCAAATGCTCCTATACATTCACTTAACATCTCCCGAAATCTCTCTCTCTCCTCTGCATTCCTCTCTTCTCCAGGTGCATACACACTTATTATGACCCACTTCTCGCATCCAACCTTTACTTTAATCCACATAATTCTTGCATTTACACATTCATATTCTCTTTTCTCCTTCCATAACTGATCTTTCAACATTACTGCTACCCCTTCCTTTGCTCTCTCTCAGATACTCCAGATTTAATCCCATTTATTTCCCCCCACCGAATCTTCCCTACCCCCTTCAGCTTTGTTTTGCTTAGGGCCAGGACATCCAACTTCTTTTCATTCATAACATCAGCAATCATCTGTTTCTTGTCATCCGCACTACATCCACGCACATTCAAGCATCCCAGTTTTATAAAGTTTTTCTTCTTCTCTTTTTTAGTAAATGTCTACAGGAGAAGGGGTTACCAGCCCATTGCTCCCGGCATTTTAGTCGCCTCATACGACACGCATGGCTTATGAAGGAAAGATTCTTTTCCACTTCCCCATGGACAATATAAGAAATAAAGAAGAACAAGAGCTATGTAGAAAAGGAGAAAAACCTAGATGTATGTATATATATATATGCATGTGCGTGTCTGTGAAGTGTGACCAAAGTGTAAGTAGGAGTAGCAGGATATCCCTGTTATCTAGCGTGTTTATGAGACAGAAAAAGAAAACCAGCAATCCTACCATCATGCAAAACAGTTACAGGTTTCTGTTTCACAGTCATCTGGCAGGACGGTAGTACTTCCCTGGGTGGTTGCTGTCTACCAACCTAGTTATGTCTCCTTCATTTATTCCTGTCTTCCATTTATACACCTCGATCATATCCCCCCTAATTCTACGACTTTCTAGAGAGTGCAGATTCAGGGCCCTCAGTCTATCCTCATAGCGAAGATTTCTGATACATAGATCAACTTCGTCATCCATTTGTGCATGTTTTTCAGCGTATTTGTGTCCATTCTGTAGTACGGTGACCAGAACTGTGCAGCATTATCTGAGGCCTAAGCAAAGATATATCAAGTTGAAGTATAAACTGAGGACTCCTGTTATTTATACTCTTCGTTCCCTTAAAGTGAGGTTCATTAGTGTTGGTGACGGGTGGGAGGTTTAATCTAAGACTAAGTAATTGAACCTTTGCTCCAATTCCTTGAATGCCTTCCATTTCCCAAGCGCTGTATGACCCCTACGGGTTTAGCGCTCCCCCCCCCCCTTGGATGTAAACATGTAATATATATGCTTCTTGATACGAAGCCAAGAAATTCTGTTAGCATTACTGTGAACACTAACACACTATTCTCTTGGCTTCAGATTACTGCTAACCACAACTCCTAAAAAAATGCTTCACATTCAGAGTTATTAAGAACTACATTATTTAGTACAGTAAAAGCACACAAGTGCAACTAATTTGACATTTTATTGTGGCAACGTTTCGCTCTCCAGGAGCGAAACGTTGCCATAATAAAATGTCACATTAGTTGCACTTGTGTCCTTTTACTTTACATACTGTGGGTAATTCTACCAACATTATTTAGTTAATAAGTGCCATGGGTACATCCTTCTCCAAGCTGCTGTCTATAATAAAGTGCATCTGCCACTGTGTGGCCACTGTGTGACCACTGTGTGACCACTGTGTGGCCACTGTGTGACCACTGTGTGACCACTGTGTGACCACTGTGTGGCCACTGTGTGACCACTGTGTGACCACTGTGTGGCCACTGTGTGACCACTGTGTGACCACTGTGTGACCACTGTGTGGCCACTGTGTGACCACTGTGTGGCCACTGTGTGACCACTGTGTGACCACTGTGTGACCACTGTGTGGCCACTGTGACCACTGTGTGGCCACTGTGTGGCCTCTGTATAACCACTGTGTGACCACTGTGTGGCCACTGTGTGATCACTGCGTGACCACTGTGTGGCCACTGTTTGGCCACTGTGTGACCACTGGCCACTGTGTGACCACTGTGTGACCACTGTGTGACCACTGTGTGGCCACTGTGTGACCACTGTGTGACCACTGTGTGGCCACTGTGTGACCACTGTGTGGCCACTGTGTGACCACTGTGTGGCCACTGTGACCACTGTGTGGCCACTGTGTGACCACTGTGTGACCACTGTGTGGCCACTGTGTGGCCACTGTGTGACCACTGTATCAACCTGTCCACATCTTGTACCGTTATATAAATGACTTAGAAAATCTACAACTTGAAGAGTAAGACACTTGTGCAGCAGCACTGAATTATCTTCACTGTGGAAACGTTTTGCCAGTCAGTGGTTTCCTCAGTCCATTACAGAAAAGAACAATGGAAGATCAGGAGGAGTTTGAGGTAATCAGTCCCTCAGCCTAGCAGAAAGTAGCAAAGAAAGTTTATTAAGGGATAAGTATAAATAAGTACAATGATCATACCTAGTAATATATATGTGTAACGTATCTAGGATGATCCAAAAACGTCAGACAAGATGACTTATTTCCAATGGGGTCCTGAACACCTGCTGCTGCTAGGCTGAGGGACTGATTACCTCGTCGTCTTCCTCTTCAGTCCTTTTATTGTCCATGTTTTTTATTGACAAAGTCACTGTTTGGCGAAGCGTCTACATAATTAAGTTACCCAGATTTTGCACTTGTGTCTAATTCTTTAACTTGTCGGTACTGAGCAGCAGGTCTGTGATTTGTACGTGGGTTTGAGTGCAGCCAACAGCAACAACCTGATTGATCAGGCTCTGATCCACCACGCTTGGTCATGGATCGAGCCGCTGATATACCCCTGATATACCCTCCAGGTATATTACAAGTATTTATTTTTACTATATCCAGAATTTATTTATTTTTCATCTTTTATCGCTCCTTCCAGATTATTACAATATGTTACCATGATAATTGTAGTCACCTAAATTTGAGTAACTGTACCTACATAAATTTACAAATAAATATTTTGAGTGCAGTACGAGATGTTGGACACAAATGGAGACAAGAAACACTGGCTGGTGATGGGCAGTGTCGTCTGGTAAG
>NC_091374.1:17581140-17607505 GCF_038502225.1 Cherax quadricarinatus
GAGGTGCTGTCCTGGGAGACAGAAATGATGAAGCTGGAGATACTGTCCTGGGAGACAGTAATGGTGAAGCTGGAGATTTTGTCCAGGTAGTCGGGAATTATACGCAGGAAGGAATACATATAAATGACCTCATAGGGGACAGGAGCCATAGTAGGGAAACAAGTGTAGTCAAAGATAAGATAAAACCAATATTGCAAACTAGAAATACCGCAGGAAATAGCAAACAAGAGGACTCCAATAGCAATAGTGAGGATAAATTACCAAAAACAACTGGTGGGAGCTCCATTGTTGGTGCTAGGGAGGATAGAAGTAAGACAGGGAAACATGCACCAACAGGGAATACAGTCACAGAAACCCAAGGCAAGCGGAAACCAAGCCTGTGCACATACTATGCACTTGGTATCTGCTGGCATGGGAAATCTGGAAAAACAGATGGGACATGCAACTATGACCACCCTAGAAAATGCCATGCCCATATGACAACAGGAAAATGCAAACTCCCTTCCTGTAAGCTTTTTCACCCTGAAATGTGTACCTCTTCAGTACAGGAAAGACTGTGCTATAACTTAAATTGCCAGGCATACCATCTAAAGGGGACAAAAAGATACAAAACATCCAGGCCATGGGAAAACCTGGGTAGCCACAGCCACTCAAGAGGGAGAGGTTTTATAGTGCCAGGAAGGAAAAAAAACTGGCAGGAAATGGCAGAAATCATACACCAAATCCAGTCATTCCTGGAGTGGAACCACAGTCGATGGCCTCCACTCCAAACCAACAGATACAGATACTAATGCCGGAAAAAAAAAATCCCCCCCCAGTACCAACAATACCACCAGTCCGATAACATTCTTCTTTGCAAATATACAGGGTCTAAAGCCAGCAACAAACAACAAAATACCTTTCATCCGTGGACTGCATGCAGAGGCAAAGGCAATGTTCGCGGCTTTCACTGAGACCCACATAAAGGATCACTTGGACAACGAAATATGGATCCCAGGTTACAACCTATACAGATGTGACAGAGTGAACAGGCAAAAGGGGGGGGGTTGGCCTGTACATTGCAGTCACTTGTTTGCACAGAACTGCTTAATGCCTCAAATGACGTAGTGGAAGTTTTAGCAGTAAAGGTCGAGAACCAAAACCTAGTCATTGTGGTAGTCTACAAGCCTCCGGATGCAACATCCCAGCAATTCCAGGAACAGCTGTTAAAAATTGACCACTGTCTGGAAAATCTTCCAGCTCCTGCACCCAACATCTTGCTCCTGGGGGATTTCAACTTAAGGCACCTAAAATGGAGGAATATAGCAAATAATATTGTTGCAGTAATAACACCAGGAGGCAGCTCTGATGAAAACTCACACTCACACGAGCTTTTAAATCTCTGCACAAAATTCAATTTAAACCAGCAAATAATAGAGCCTACTAGACTGGAGAATACACTAGACCTCATCTTCACTAACAATGATGATCTGATAAGAAATGTCACCATATCAAAAACAATATACTCAGATCACAACATAATTGAGGTTCAGACATGTATGCGTGGAGCCCCAGACCGACAAAATGAGACTAGTCACGAGGGAGCATTCACCAAATTCAACTTCAATAACAAAAACATAAAGTGGGACCAAGTAAACCAAGTCCTAACCGATATAAGCTGGGAAGATATACTAAGCAACACAGACCCAAACTTATGCCTAGAACAGATTAACTCGGTGGCACTCGATGTATGCACAAGGCTTATTCCTCTAAGAAAAAGGAGGAGTAGATGTAAAATAGAAAGAGACAGGCGCTCCCTTTACAGGCGACGGAAAAGAATAACAGAGCGGCTAAAAGAGGTCAATATATCTGAAATGCGCAGGGAGACACTGGTCAGAGAAATAGCAAGCATCGAACTTAAGCTAAAAGAATCCTTTAGGAGTCAGGAATCGCGGGAAGAACTAAAAGCTATAAATGAAATGGAAAGAAACCCAAAGTATTTCTTCTCCTATGCCAAATCAAAATCGAGAACAACGTCCAGTATTGGGCCCCTACTTAAACAAGATGGGTCCTACACAGATGACAGCAAGGAAATGAG
The DNA here is from genome assembly GCF_038502225.1 of Cherax quadricarinatus. Classification (NCBI taxonomy): domain Eukaryota; kingdom Metazoa; phylum Arthropoda; class Malacostraca; order Decapoda; family Parastacidae; genus Cherax; species Cherax quadricarinatus. Next base: position 17,583,218 of record NC_091374.1, read on the forward strand.
TGAGCTACTCAAGTCCCAATATGACTCAGTTTTTAGCAAGCCGCTAACCAGACTGAGAGTCGAAGATCAAAATGAATTTTTTATGAGAGAGCCACAAAATTTGATTAACACAAGCCTATCCGATGTTATCCTGACGCCAAATGACTTCGAACAGGCGATAAATGACATGCCCATGCACTCTGCCCCAGGGCCAGACTCATGGAACTCTGTGTTCATCAAGAACTGCAAGAAGCCCCTATCACGAGCCTTTTCCATCCTATGGAGAGGGAGCATGGACACGGGGGTCGTCCCTCAGTTACTAAAAACAACAGACATAGCCCCACTCCACAAAGGGGGCAGTAAAGTAACAGCAAAGAACTACAGACCAATAGCACTAACATCCCATATCATAAAAATCTTTGAAAGGGTCCTAAGAAGCAAGATCACCACCCATCTAGAAACCCATCAGTTACACAACCCAGGGCAACATGGGTTTAGAACAGGTCGCTCCTGTCTGTCTCAACTACTGGATCACTACGACAAGGTCCTAAATGCACTAGAAGACAAAAAGAATGCAGATGTAATATATACAGACTTTGCAAAAGCATTCGACAAGTGTGACCATGGCGTAATAGCGCACAAAATGCGCGCTAAAGGAATAACAGGAAAAGTCGGTCGATGGATCTATAATTTCCTCACTAACAGAACACAGAGAGTAGTCGTCAACAGAGTAAAGTCCGAGGCAGCTACGGTGAAAAGCTCTGTTCCACAAGGCACAGTACTAGCTCCCATCTTGTTCCTCATCCTCATATCCGACATAGACAAGGATGTCAGCCACAGCACCGTGTCTTCCTTTGCAGATGACACCCGAATCTGCATGACAGTGTCTTCCATTGCAGACACTGCAAGGCTTCAGGCGGACATCAACCAAATCTTTCAGTGGGCTGCAGAAAACAATATGAAGTTCAACGATGAGAAATTTCAATTACTCAGATATGGTAAACATGAGGAAATTAAATCTTCATCAGAGTACAAAACAAATTCTGGCCACAAAATAGAGCGAAACACCAACGTCAAAGACCTGGGAGTGATTATGTCGGAGGATCTCACCTTCAAGGACCATAACATTGTATCAATCGTATCTGCTAGAAAAATGACAGGATGGATAATGAGAACCTTCAAAACTAGGGAGGCCAAGCCCATGATGACACTCTTCAGGTCACTTGTTCTATCTAGGCTGGAATATTGCTGCACTCTAACAGCACCTTTCAAGGCAGGTGAAATTGCCGACCTAGAAAATGTACAGAGAACTTTCACGGCGCGCATAACGGAGATAAAACACCTCAATTACTGGGAGCGCTTGAGGTTTCTAAACCTGTATTCCCTGGAACGCAGGAGGGAGAGATACATGATTATATACACCTGGAAAATCCTAGAGGGACTAGTACCGAACTTGCACACGAAAATCACTCACTACGAAAGCAAAAGACTTGGCAGACGATGCACCATCCCCCCAATGAAAAGCAGGGGTGTCACTAGCACGTTAAGAGACCATACAATAAGTGTCAGGGGCCCGAGACTGTTCAACTGCCTCCCAGCACACATAAGGGGGATTACCAACAGACCCCTGGCAGTCTTCAAGCTGGCACTGGACAAGCACCTAAAGTCAGTTCCTGATCAGCCGGGCTGTGGCTCGTACGTTGGTTTGCGTGCAGCCAGCAGCAACAGCCTGGTTGATCAGGCGCTGATCCACCAGGAGGCCTGGTCACAGACCGGGCCGCGGGGGCGTTGACCCCCGAAACTCTCTCTAGGTAAACTCCAGGTAATATCCCAAACCACTCCTTTAAAGTGCAGGCATTGTACTTATACAATTGTACTTATTATATATATTATATATTATATATATATATATATATATAAATATATTTTTTTTTTTTTTTTTTTATTATCACACTGGCCGATTCCCACCAAGGCAGGGTGGCCCGAAAAAGAAAAACTTTCACCATCATTCACTCCATCACTGTCTTGCCAGAAGGGTGCTTTACACTACAGTTTTTAAACTGCAACATTAACACCCCTCCTTCAGAGTGCAGGCACTGTACTTCCCATCTCCAGGACTCAAGTCCGGCCTGCCAGTTTCCCTGAATCCCTTCATAAATGTTACTTTGCTCACACTCCAACAGCACGTCAAGTATTAAAAACCATTTGTCTCCATTCACTCCTATCAAACACGCTCATGCATGCCTGCTGGAAGTCCAAGCCCCTCGCACACAAAACCTCCTTTACCCCCTCCCTCCAACCTTTCCTAGGCCGACCCCTACCCCGCCTTCCTTCCACTACAGACTGATACACTCTTGAAGTCATTCTGTTTCGCTCCATTCTCTCTACATGTCCGAACCACCTCAACAACCCTTCCTCAGCCCTCTGGACAACAGTTTTGGTAATCCCGCACCTCCTCCTAACTTCCAAACTACGAATTCTCTGCATTATATTCACGCCACACATTGCCCTCAGACATGACATCTCCACTGCCTCCAGCCTTCTCCTCGCTGCAACATTCATCACCCACGCTTCACACCCATATAAGAGCGTTGGTAAAACTATACTCTCATACATTCCCCTCTTTGCCTCCAAGGACAAAGTTCTTTGTCTCCACAGACTCCTAAGTGCACCACTCACTCTTTTTCCCTCATCAATTCTATGATTCACCTCATCTTTCATAGACCCATCCGCTGACACGTCCACTCCCAAATATCTGAATACGTTCACCTCCTCCATACTCTCTCCCTCCAATCTGATATTCAATCTTTCATCACCTAATCTTTTTGTTATCCTCATAACCTTACTCTTTCCTGTATTCACCTTTAATTTTCTTCTTTTGCACACCCTACCAAATTCATCCACCAATCTCTGCAACTTCTCTTCAGAATCTCCCAAGAGCACAGTGTCATCAGCAAAGAGCAGCTGTGACAACTCCCACTTTGTGTGTGATTCTTTATCTTTTAACTCCACGCCTCTTGCCAAGACCCTCGCATTTACTTCTCTTACAACCCCATCTATAAATATATTAAACAACCATGGTGACATCACACATCCTTGTCTAAGGCCTACTTTTACTGGGAAAAAATTTCCCTCTTTCCTACATACTCTAACTTGAGCCTCACTATCCTCGTAAAAACTCTTCACTGCTTTCAGTAACCTACCTCCTACACCATACACTTGCAACATCTGCCACATTGCCCCCCTATCCACCCTGTCATACGCCTTTTCCAAATCCATAAATGCCACAAAGACCTCTTTAGCCTTATCTAAATACTGTTCACTTATATGTTTCACTGTAAACACCTGGTCCACACACCCCCTACCTTTCCTAAAGCCTCCTTGTTCATCTGCTATCCTATTCTCTGTCTTACTCTTAATTCTTTCAATTATAACTCTACCATACACTTTACCAGGTACACTCAACAGACTTATCCCCCTATAATTTTTGCACTCTCTTTTATCCCCTTTGCCTTTATACAAAGGAACTATGCATGCTCTCTGCCAATCCCTAGGTACCTTACCCTCTTCCATACATTTATTAAATAATTGCACCAACCACTCCAAAACTATATCCCCACCTGCTTTTAACATTTCTATCTTTATCCCATCAATCCCGGCTGCCTTACCCCCTTTCATTTTACCTACTGCCTCACGAACTTCCCCCACACTCACAACTGGCTCTTCCTCACTCCTACAAGATGTTATTCCTCCTTGCCCTATACACGAAATCACAGCTTCCCTATCTTCATCAACATTTAACAATTCCTCAAAATTTTCCCTCCATCTTCCCAATACCTCTAACTCTCCATTTAATAACTCTCCTCTCCTATTTTTAACTGACAAATCCATTTGTTCTCTAGGCTTTCTTAACTTGTTAATCTCACTCCAAAACTTTTTCTTATTTTCAACAAAATTTGTTGATAACATCTCACCCACTCTCTCATTTGCTCTCTTTTTACATTGCTTCACCACTCTCTTAACCTCTCTCTTTTTCTCCATATACTCTTCCCTCCTTGCATCACTTCTACTTTGTAAAAACTTCTCATATGCTAACTTTTTCTCCCTTACTACTCTCTTTACATCATCATTCCACCAATCGCTCCTCTTCCCTCCTGCACCCACTTTCCTGTAACCACAAACTTCTGCTGAACACTCTAACACTACATTTTTAATCCTACCCCATACCTCTTCGACCCCATTGCCTATGCTCTCATTAGCCCATCTATCCTCCAATAGCTGTTTATATCTTACCCTAACTGCCTCCTCTTTTAGTTTATAAACCTTCACCTCTCTCTTCCCTGATGCTTCTATTCTCCTTGTATCCCATCTACCTTTTACTCTCAGTGTAGCTACAACTAGAAAGTGATCTGATATATCTGTGGCCCCTCTATAAACATGTACATCCTGAAGTCTACTCAACAGTCTTTTATCTACCAATACATAATCCAACAAACTACTGTCATTTCGCCCTACATCATATCTTGTATACTTATTTATCCTCTTTTTCTTAAAATATGTATTACCTATAACTAAACCCCTTTCTATACAAAGTTCAATCAAAGGGCTCCCATTATCATTTACACCTGGCACCCCAAACTTACCTACCACACCCTCTCTAAAAGTTTCTCCTACTTTAGCATTCAGGTCCCCTACCACAATTACTCTCTCACTTGGTTCAAAGGCTCCTATACATTCACTTAACATCTCCCAAAATCTCTCTCTCTCCTCTGCATTCCTCTCTTCTCCAGGTGCATACACGCTTATTATGACCCACTTCTCGCATCCAACCTTCACTTTAATCCACATAATTCTTGAATTTACACATTCATATTCTCTTTTCTCCTTCCATAACTGATCATTTAACATTACTGCTACCCCTTCCCTTGCTCTAACTCTCTCAGATACTCCAGATTTAATCCCATTTATTTCCCCCCACTGAAACTCTCCTACCCCCTTCAGCTTTGTTTCGCTTAGAGCCAGGACATCCAACTTCTTTTCATTCATAACATCAGCAATCATCTGTTTCTTGTCATCCGCACTACATCCACGCACATTTAAGCATCCCAGTTTTATAAAGTTTTTCTTCTTCTCTTTTTTAGTAAATGTATACAGGAGAAGGGGTTACTAGCCCATTGCTCCCGGCATTTTAGTCGCCTCATACGACACGCATGGCTTACGGAGGAAAGATTCTTTTCCACTTCCCCATGGACAATAGAAGAAATAAAAAAGAACAAGAGCTATTTAGAAAAAGGAGAAAAACCTAGATGTATGTATATATATATATGCATGTGCGTGTCTGTGAAGTGTGACCAAAGTGTAAGTAGTAGTAGCAAGATATCCCTGTTATCTAGCGTGTTTATGAGACAGAAAAAGAAACCAGCAATCCTACCATCATGCAAAACAGTTACAGGTTTTTGTTTCACAGTCATCTGGCAGGACGGTAGTACTTCCCTGGGTGGTTGCTGTCTACCAACCTACTACCTATATATATATATATATATATATAAAAAAATATATATATATATATATATATATATATGCATATTGTGTATATATATATATATATATATATATATATATATATATATATATATATATATATATATATATATATATATATATATTGTATATATATATATATATATATATATATATATATATATATATATATATATATATATATATATATATATATATATCACACTGGCCGATTCCCACCAAGGCAGGGTGGCCCGAAAAAGAAAAACTTTCACCATCATTCACTACATCACTGTCTTGCCAGAAAGGTGCTTTACACTACAGTTTTTAAACTGCAACATTAACACCCCTCCTTCAGAGTGCAGGCACTGTACTTCCCATCTCCAGGACTCAAGTCCGGCCTGCCGGTTTCCCTGAACCCCTTCATAAATGTTACTTTGCTCACACTCCAACAGCACGTCAAGTATTAAAAACCATTTGTCTCCATTCACTCCTATCAAACACGCTCACGCATGCCTGTTGGAAGTCCAAGCCCCTCGCACACAAAACCTCCTTTACCCCCTCCCTCCAACCTTTGCTAGGCCGATCAAATTTTTGAGTTTCCCCCTCCCACTTTCACCCCCATCCCAATTTTTTTCGAATTTCATTTTCTTATGATCTCTTCGGATCAAGTTTTTGAGGTTCCGCCCCTCCTTCCACCCCCCATCCCAATTTTTTCTCGATAATAAAAAGTCTCCATCTCCTCGGATCAAGTTTTTCTCGATAATACAAAGTCTCCATCTCCTCGGATCAAATTTTTTCTCGAAATCAAAGTCTCCAATTCCTCCGATCAAGTTTTTTTTCTCGAAATCAAAGTCTCCAATTCCTCGGATCAAGTTTTCTCGAAATCAAAGACTGCAATTCCTCGGATCAAGTTTTTTGGAAGTCTCCATCTCCTTGGATCAAGTTTTCTCGATAATACAAAGACTCCATCTCCTCGGATCAAGTTTTTTGGATTTCCCCCCTATGGGGTTTCGAAATTCTTATGATCTCCTGGGATCAAGGTTTTCTCCTCCATCTTCTTGGATCGAGTTTTTTTGGATTCCCCCCTCTGGGGGTAAGCATTCAAATGAACTCCTCCTATGGGGCATGGTACTTTCTCTTACTACAGGTCTAAACAAGTGTGACGTCAGTATTCCTCTCATTAAGTTAAATGAACTAAAAAGTGTGTTTACTCGGCGGTCAGTGACGTCACGTGATGACCTCACACATACAAGCTGAATCTTGTCGACTTCCCCCTATGTCAGTGACGTCACGCGATGGCCGCACACACCTCACTTTACTTTGACACCTTCAAAACACTCTCATAAATCATTTGAATACTCACAAAAATACCTTTGAATATTTCCAAACAACACTGAAACACTTCCAAAATATCATTTTGAATACTCCCAAATAAGATTTGACAGCTCTAATTTATCTGCACTTACACATTTCATTAAATTACAACTCATCCCCACAAACTCCTCCCTCAGTCTCCAGACTTCACAACATTGTCACAAAAACTAACTCAAACACTTTACTTTGAACATCACCAAAAAAAACCATCAATTACCTTTAAATACTCCAAAAACATCATTCGAACACCCCCAAATCACCTCTGAATACTCCCAGAACACCTTCATAAGTACTCTTGCACATCATTTGAACACCTTCAAAAACACCTTTGAACATTTCCAAACAACACTGAAACACTTCCAAAACACCATTTGAGTACTCCCAAATACACCACTGAATACTACTAAAACACCACTGAATACACTCAAAACACCACCAAAATCACCATAAACTAAGATCAACACCCACATCCCACAACACCCACAACCCACAACACCCACAACCCACAACACCCACAACCCACAACACCCACATCACCCACATCACCCACATCACCCACACCCCACAATTTTTTCTCGTTTTAACTAATTTCATCAGAAAAAGTCACAACAACCCACAACTTATAACCACTTTTTCGGTATCTCTAGTTCGACAACAACACCCACAACCCACAACACCCACACCCCACAATTTTTTCTCGTTTTAACTAATTTCATCAGAAAAAGGCACAACAACAACCCACTTATAACATCTTTTTCGGTATCTCTAGTTCGACAACAACAACCACAACACCCACATCCCACAACACCCACAACCCACATCACCCACACTCCACAACACACACAACCCACATCACCCACACCCCACAACACACACAACCCACATCACCCACACCCCACAATTTTTTTCTCGTTTTAACTAATTTCATCAGAAAGTCACAACAACAACACACTTATAACGTCTTTTCGGTATCTCTAGTTCGACAACAACACCCACAAACCCACAACACCCACACCCCACAATATTTTTCTCGTTTTAACTAATTTCATCAGAAAGTCACAACAACAACAACCCACAACTTATAATCACACCTTTGAATAACCTCAAAACACCATTTGAGTACTCCCAAATACACCACTGAATACTACTAAAACACCACTGAATACACTCAAAACACCACCAAAATCACCATAAACTAAGATCAACACCCACATCCCACAACACCCACATCCCACATTATTTTTCTCGTTTTAACTAATTTCATCAGAAAAAGTCACAACAACAACCCACAACTTATAACCACTTTTCAGCATCTCTAGTTCGACAAACAACACCCACAACCCACATCAATTACCAATTTATTCACATTTTTCCCCCCCTTCTTTTTACTGAATCTTAAATGTAATACACATTCCTCTTTACATTACTAAAATTCTAATAAAATCCTCTCCATACCCATGTCCTTGTATCCACATAAATTGATATTATACTCGTATCAACTAATCTCACTATCCAACTATTGCGACATGTTTCAACACCCTCCATTCTTTTCCAATATATCATAACTTTTCAATTCTATAATTTCTTTTTAAAATATTCACACATTACCTTTATTTTCAGTAAAATCTCCCCATATTTCATTAAATTTCTAATACAACCCTCCCCATACCCCTCTCCATCTCACCCGCATTTCTTCACATCCACTCACCCATCTCCCAACACACCTCTTCTGAACACACACACAAAAATCACATTTTCACATCCACAAATGCATCTCATCACCCATCTCAAATTCCACTAAAATCACCGTAACCAAGATATTCACAAAACTCTATGACCACCTAACACACACACACACACACACACACACACACACACACACACACACACACACACACACACACACCTAACCTAACCAAACCAAACCAAACCTAGCCTAACCTAGCCTAACCTAGCCTAACCTAACCTAACTTAACCTAACCTATCTTATCCTAACCTATCCTAACCTAACCTAACCTAGCCTAGCCTAACCTAACCTAACTTATCCTAACCTAACTTATCCTAACCTAACCTAACCTAACTTATCCTAACCTAACCTAACTTATCCTAACCTAACCTAACCTAATCTAACTTATCCTAACCTAACCTAACTTATCCTAACCTAACCTAACCTAACCTAACTTATCCTAATCTAACCTAACCTAACCTAACTTATCCTAACCTAACCTAACTTATCCTAATCTAACCTAACCTAACCTATCTTATCCTAACCTAACCTAACCTATCCTAACCTAACCTAACCTATCCTAACCTAACCTAACCTAAAATAACCTAACCTAACTTATCCTAATCTAACCTAACCTAACCTATCTTATCCTAACCTAACCTAACCTATCCTAACCTAACCTAACCTAAAATAACCTAACCTAACTTATCCTAACCTAACCTAACCTAACTTATCCTACTCAAATCCACTAAAATCACTGTAACCAAGATATTCACAAAACTCTATGACCACCTAACACACACACACACACACACATCTCACTTTACTTTGAACACCTTCAAAACACTCTCATACATCATTTGAGACCACCTTTTCTCAATATCTCTCATCCACAACCTTTATCATCTCACTACAGAACAACCCCAAGATTACTTCGAACACTCTCATAAATCATTTGAATACTCACATAAACACCTTTGAACATTTCCAAACAACACTGAAGCACTTCCAAAATATCATTTTGATTACTCCCAAATAAGATTTATCATCTTTAATTTATCTACACTTACACATTTCATTAACTGAAATTACAACACATCCACCATACTACTCCCTCAGTCTCCAGACTTTACAACATTAACACAAAAACTAACTCAGACACTTGTGACATGAGACATTTTACCAAAACTAACACAAACACATATCTGTTATATCTCCAATATCTAAGATCACCACAATCAAGACGTTTGCCAAATTCTATAACCCCACCACTAAGACCACACATTTTTCTTGTACACATTCTCTTAAAACATCATCATAACGAAGATCACTAAAACTATCTATACTTTTACTAAGATCACATAACATTTTGTCTTCTCTAACTCACCCACCAATTCACATTCTCATTCACACTTACACATTTCATTAAATTACAACTCATCCCCCCCAACTCCTCCCTCATTCTCCAGACTTTACAACATTAGCACAAAAAAAAACTAACTCATACACTTATGACATGAGACATTACTATATCTAACACACTGACTAACTTTGAACCAACTCTGAACACCACTGATCTTCTTCAAAAAATACTCTGCACGTCATTTGAACACCTTCAAAAAACACCATCAAACACCTTCGAATACTCCCAAAACACTACTGATTACTACCAAATCACCACTGAATACTACCAAATCACCGTCAAAATCACCAGAAACTAAGTTTAACATCACCATCTAACATCCTTTTTATAGAAATCCCCTCAAATCACTATAACCAAGAACTCCCTCCCCATTTGGGGCATAAAAAAAAGCATGATCACAAACCTAATACGCAAACACTTAGTACATGATCACCATCAACTGAAAACATATCTTGTACACACACATAATCTAAGACAACCACCAACTACAATCACCCATGTTCACTTACCTCAAAAATCACTAATATCACAGAAAACACTCATTTTTATAAACATTTCACACAAAAAAAATCATATTTGACAATATCTAAGCGCACTCACCTCACTACCACCAACACACGATGTCACACCTCACAGGACCGACGAACTCACCTCCACTGACGTCACACTCCCATTGTGTTACTTGGTGGTTGGTAACATCACACCCAACCCACCTTGTTTCAACCTGTTGTACCCTACATTATCTAAGAACACTATATCCAAGACGATTACCAGATTTTATGACCCCACCACCAAGATCACAGAAAACACACATTTTTATAATTATTCACACAAAAATCACGATCACCAATTCCATATCATGTTTACCGTCATCTATCAACACTCATCACCAAGATCACCAAAAATCTAAGATCATGCATCTCAAAACTACTATGATCACTGAAAACACTTATTTTTAAACATTCGCACAAAAATAAGACATACACAAAAATACCACAACACTTCCACCAACATCTATAACATAACATGAGCACTATAACATATCACTATCACAAAAAAAAAAATAATACACAGACACCCTCATCTTATACATTTCAATCACAAATTTAAGACATGAGACATACACACCAAATCTAAGACATTCACCTCCAACTAAGACATACACAACTTAACTAAGACATACACCAAAAACCTATACTTGACATATTACGGTATGAATATTCATACCGCATTTATGTTGCATATCACATTTCCTCTTCCACATCATCCCTAAAACATCCTTCCTTATTCATTCCGTATATCTCCTAGAGTTGTTTTAACCCCGACGGCCCATCACGAAGTAGGAGCCAGAGCAACCATCACCACTCCAACACCACCTACTACACTCTGACTCCTACGTCGTGATGGGCCCGTCGAGAAAACTTGATCCAAGGAGATGGAGACTTCCAAAAAACTTGATCCGAGAAATTGGAGTCTTTGATTTCGAGAAAACTTGATCCGAGGAATTGGATACTTTGATTTCGAGAAAAAACTTGATCCGAGGAATTGGAGACTTTGATTTCGAGAAAAAATTTGATCCGAGGAGATGGAGACTTTGTATTATCGAGAAAAACTTGATCCGAGGAGATGGAGACTTTGTATTATCGAGAAAAAATTGGGATGGGGGGTGGAAGGAGGGGGGGAACCTCAAAAACTTGATCCGAGGAGATCATAAGAAAATGAAATTCGAAAAAAAATTGGATGGGGGTGAAAGTGGGAGGGGGAAACTCCAAAATTTGATCCGAGGAGATGGAGATCATAAGAAAATGAAATTCAAAAAAAATTGAAAAAAATAGGAAAAAAATTCGGGGCGCGGGGGCGATCCGGACAACGCTGCAGAAGGCGCAGCAGAAGGCGCGGGGCGGGGTGCGAGGGGCGCGGCGGGGCCGATGGGTCGGCGCGACAGGCGGGGGGGGGCGCGGGGGGTCGTGGGCGGGGTTAAGGTCATTAGCACATAGGTGTGAAAAAGGTCATTAGCACATAGGTGTGAAAAAGGGACAGCTCAGCCGCAGCCCTTTCGGGAGGGACTGCTCAGGAAGGGACCGCTCGGCTGCACCCCTTTCAGGAGGAGACCGCTCAGCCGCAGGGACCGCTCAGCCGCCTTCAGCACTACTTATATATATATATATATATATATATATATATATATATATATATATATATATATATATATATATAAAATGTATATATATATATAAATGTGTATATATATATATACATATATATATATATATATATATATATATATATATATATATATATATATATATATATATATATATATATATAATGTATATATATATAAATGTGTATATATATATACATATATATATATATATATATATATATATATATATATATATATATATTATATATATATATATATATATATATATATATATATATATATATATATATATATATATATATATATATATATATATATATATAAATGTATATATACACACACAATATAATGAAATCACGAAACTAGTGATTTTGAATCATTAACTGAACTGCGGCTTGACCAGGACTCGATCCTGCGTTCCCATGCCCAGCCATGTGAGAACTGAACAAAGTACGCATCACTCTCTGCACTTCTCCAGCAATCCTTAAACACCAGCGCTTAGCAGTACTGAACGTGTATCAAGGTATCAGTGGAAAACACGCTCAGTACTGCTGAGCGCTGGTGTTTAAGGATTGCTGGTCAAACGAAGAGAGTAATGCGTACTTTGTTCAGTTCTCACATGGCCGGGCATGGAAACACAGGATCAAGTCCTGGCCAAGCTGCAGTTCTGTTAATAATTCAAAATCACCAGTGTTCTCATCGTACCCCTGCTTTTTCATTAAAGGTATTTTGCACTGTCTGCCGAGCTTTTTTTTCGTGGAGAGAGATTTCTATGTGCAGGTTTAGGACGTTTCTCTGGGATTTTTCTGGTGTGAATTATGACTTATCTTTGTCGCTTGTATTACAAGGACTACATGTCATGAACTTCAGATTTTCTCAGTTTTGTGTGCTTGACTGAACTTGTACATACAGTGATGGTTCTCCCTACATTATCTACATCTGAAATTTGATATATTTTTTAAAGGTGCTGTTAGTGTACAGGGATAGTCCAGCCTAAAGAGTAAAATTGATTTAAAGAGGACCATATTTGGCTTCGTATCTCTTGTTTTGAAAGTTTTCATTATTTATCTTATCATTTTCCTCACATGTGATAATGACACTGTTGGGATCCTAAGTTATTAACGGTAGTTTGTTACTCTGTAGAGTGGTTAGAATTAGGTTTATATTCCGTTCTAGCTTTTATTTTCTCAGTTTTTTCCATAATGGATTAACTAAAATTTGTTTTCATTGAGCATCACATTGTTTTCTGTGGCCCACTTGAAGACTTGGTTTATATATGCTTGGAAATTTGTGGTGTTCTCAGTGTATAACTTTTTCAAGTAATTCTAGTATAGTCTGCCAAGGATGATACGGTGCTATAATTAATGTCCCTGTGCAGGTTCATGTCGGACCTCCAGGCTCTTTCCGGATGCATACACCTGTGAATCATAGTGAAAGTTCTGATCACAACCATGTACCCCATTAATACTCTCTCGGCTCCCCAGTAGATGCTGCTTACGGTATTCAGAAGCTGACCACAACTCTTGACAAACATTTAATTTTTTTTTTCAGTTGAGCCTGTGGTCCAGTGCCACATATGGGTCACTCTGGCTCCGGTATGTAAATACCTCTTCTCCCTTCTTTGCTTCAGATAAATCCAAGCTCGTGGACTGAACACATTTTTTCAAAGCCAAGGGACTGATTACCTTATCTTCTACTGTCTCCGGTTTCCAAACTGTTGAACTGAAAAATTCACTGGTTGGCGGCAAGTCTTCATAATATACATACGCAGGTATTCCACATATCTTATTCAACAACGTGTCACCACTGGCACGGCTTGTCCACAGATTTTATTTGTACATTAATTCATCAATGTACAAGTAATTTAACTCGTACATTAAGTTGCGTTATCCCACATTTGATATAACGAAAATCACTCTACAGTAAAACTTTTAACACAAGTCATAAGTAGTGATAATATAAAAAATATGAACTTCTCTCATTTGAAAGAGTATGAGATTGTAAGAGACTTAGAAAGAATTTCTAAGAGTGTATTCGAATATTTACATTTAATTAGGTAATAAGTGGCTTTGATAGGCGTGTGTAAATGCCGCAAAGGGACATTTAAACACTTGAAATAAAAACTGCTACTTTGTAAAATGAGAAGGAACTAGATAGGTGGAAAGCGATTTACTACTGTCAGTTTAATAACAGTGGAATGTTTTATGGTTGACATATTGATTTGTAGAGAAATGCCTGCCTGGACCAGCAAGGTAATTGAGGAAGTGGTACTTGTAGTCATTGCAACAGTCATGACTAGAGATTGATCACTAGACCCTCTGCAGAGCTTGTCGCAGCTTGAAGCTAATACTTTTATACTTATACTCTGTATCAGCTTACTTTCCTGTGTCTAGTTATATTTATTCCTAGAATACTTTCCAATTCAAAAGAGCTGGTATGAGACCGAGCTGCAGGGACGATGTATGGAACAATTAACATATAACAGATGTGGTGCTATTCACAACCCGCACATAGACGACGTTTTGGTCAGACTTAGACCATTAACTAGTCACACAGGTTATTTGTGTATTGTTCCAGCCTCGGTATTGTGTCGGTTTATTTTTTAAATATGTTGCTGTTAGGCGTTGTTTATGATTTTATCATTAGATATACCACAGTGAGCAGACACTTTTTACCCAACACTAAGAATTTCACCAGGACAATCTTTTTTTTACACATCTGTATTTTTACCCAAGATCTGATATCCAGCAGGACTGCAGTTTCTGGGGTAGCTTCGTTTAATGCAAAGTGTTAAGTGTAGGATGCACTAAGATTTTGTAATTGTTGGTTTTGGTTTCGTTTAGTTTCCTTGATACTTGTCGTTAATAAACATAAATATACAAGTTTCCTTGAATGTTTGAGTTGTTTCGTGTTGAAAACGGCCCTGACTTGTGTATTGTTACGCTTTCCAATAAAGTTTTTAAATAGCCTAATATAATCCATTAGTCCATGTGAATATAATAATAGTAATAATAATAATAATAATAGCCTTCCTTGAAATCTACCTTAAGCATTTGTTTTGGATAATATAAATTTATTTTTCAATACAGTTTAACTATATCGGCAATTTTCCACCAAGGTAGGTTGACCGACGGTACGAAACAGGTTTCACCATTACCGGTGTCTCGGAATTCCTTCATGTTACCTTATCCACACTCCAACAGTACTTCAAATCCAAAACATTATTTTTCTGTATTCCGATATAACACGCGTACATACCCCTGATGGATGCTCAAGCCGTTGCCACTCCAAACATCCTTCGCCCCCCCCCCCCCCCTCCGTCCAACCTGCCCTGAGACATCCCCATCCGTTGAGGTATGGGTGTTTGTGGGAAACAATCACGGTTAAAAACAGCAGTTATTGCCGGGATACCTCAAGGATATGTTTAAAAGACAATATTCAAAATAAAATTGCTAGTAATGGCAAATCAATTGATCAACAAAGAGGGATAGTAGAGGACAACGAGTGACTAGCTCCCTTAAGGTTTACTATACAAATAGTAGGAGTCTAAGAAATAAGATAGATGAGCTAAGATTACTTGCAAGTACAGGTAATATAGATATTATTGGTATAAGACACCTGGTTCAACCTGAAAGATAGAGAAATGCCTTCTGAATGCAACATACAGGGTTATAAACTATTCCACACTAATAGGGTCAACAGGAAGGGTAGTGGAGTGGCGATGTATGTCAGAGAAAATTTAAATCGCTGTCTGAGACATGATATAAGACTAGAAACATCGAACACAAAATCTGTTTGGCTACAGTTTCTCGAGGGACGTGACAAATTAATTTTGGGTGTGATTTATAGGCCCCCAAACCTTGAAAGGGAGTGCAGTAAGCTGTTATGGAACGAAATTCATAAGGCATCTAGATACGAAAATGTTGTGATAATGGGAGATTTTAACTTTCGACAAATTGATTGGAACAATATGACAGGAAATCTTGAGTCTAGTGACTTTCTTGATACGGTTCAGGATTGTTTTTTAGAACAGGTTGTGACAGAACCAACTAGAGGAAACCATCTGCTTGACATGGTTCTTGCCAACAAAGATTCACTAATTAATAATCTTGAGGTTAATGATGAGCTTGGAGAAAGTGATCACAAATTACTTAGTTTCAATATATCATGGAATTACCCAGATAACTGCAGTCAAATCTCTGTCCCAGATTTTCGCTTGGCCGACTTCATGGGACTGAAAAATTACCTGGGTGGGCTAAATTGGGATGTCCTGACTATGGGTCAGGTAGGTGATCTTGGTTGCCAATATGACATTTTTCAGAGCATAGTTCTAGCTGCCCAGACAACTTTTGTTCCAAGTAGGGAAATTAGATCTAACAAAAATGATCCCAAATGGATGAACAATAGATTAAAACATCTCATTGGTCAAAAGAGAGGCATATATAGGCATATCAAAAGAGGGGATGGGCAGTTAAGAAATCAGTATATTCAATTAAAGAGAGAAATAAAAAAAGGAATAAGAAAAGCAAAAAGGGATTATGAGGCTAAGGTCGCAAGGGATTCAAAGACTAACCCAAAAGGGTTCTTTCAGGTATACAGAAGTAAGATTAGGGACAAGATTGGCCCACATAAGAGTAACTCTGGTCAGATCACTGACAGTGATAAGGATATTTGTGAAATTCTCAGTACCTACTTCCTCTCAGTTTTTACCCAGGAAAATACTAGCGATATTCCTGAAATAGATTATGTAGAACAGGATAATAAACTGTACGATTGCGGTAACTAGTGACATGGCCCTCAGACAAATAGAGAAACTAAAACCTAACAAATCCCCAGGTCCTGATTAACTGTTTGCAAGGGTGTTAAAGGAATGTAAAGAGTTACTTAGCATACCTTTGGCTAATCTTTTTAACATATCACTACAAACTGGCATAGTGCCTGATAAGTGGAAAATGACAAATGTAATTCCTATTTACAAGGCAGGTGACAGGTCCTTGGTTTCAAACTATAGACCAATAAGCCTTGCCTCCATAGTGGGAAAATTTATGAAATCAATAATTGCCGAATCAATTCGTAGCCATCTTGATAGGCACAGATTGATTAAAGAATCTCAACACGGTTTTACAAAGGGGCGTTCCTGTCTTACGAATTTACTAACTTTTTTCACTAAGGTGTTTGAGGAGGTAGATCATGGTAATGAATATGATATTGTGTATATGGACTTCAGTAAGGCTTTCGATAGAGTTCCACATCAGAGGCTATTGAGGAAACTTAAGGCACACGCAATAGGAGGAGAAATTTTTTCCTGGGTAGAGGCATGGCTAACAAATAGGCAGCAGAGAGTTTGCATAAATGGGGAGAAATCAGAATGGGGACACGTCACAGGCGGTGTTCCTCAGGGGTCAGTGTTGGGCCCGTTGTTGTTCACAATTTACATAAACGACATAGATGAGGGAATAAATAGCGACATATGCAAATTTGCTGATGACACCAAAATAGGCCGTCCAATTCATTCTAATGAGGACACTAGAGCACTCCAGGATGATTTGAATAGACTGATGCAATGGTCGGAGAAGTGGCAGATGTAGTTTAATATTGACAAATGCAAAGTTCCAAATGTTGGACAGTTAAATAACCATGCCACATATAAACTAAATAATGTAGATCTTAATACTACTGATTGCGAAAAGGATTTAGGAGTTCTGGTTAGCAGTAATCTAAAACCAAGACAACAGTGCATTAGTGTTCGCAATAAAGCTAACAGAATTCTTGGCTTCATATCTAGAAGTATAAATAATAGAAGTCCTCAGGTTGTTCTTCAACTCTATATATCCTTGGTTAGGCCTCATTTAGACTATGCTGCTCAGTTCTGGTCACCGTATTACAGAATGGATATAAATGCTCTGGAAAACGTACAGAGGAGGACAAAGATGATCCCATGTATCAGAAATCTTCCATATGAGGATAGACTGAGGGCCCTGAATCTGCACTCTCTCGAAAGGCGTAGAATTAGGGGGGATATGATCGAGATGTATAAATGGAAAGATTTAGATTTTGCCACCAAAGTGGCTACTTTATTGTGCACCCCATATCCATCCTGTGGACGGTAGCGCAAGCGCATATGGATACGCAGAAAACCCAGGAACTAGGCCCCAAGGGGTTAACATGAATACATATGGATTTATATCTACATATCTATAGTTCACTTATCTGTTACAAGCAAATTTAGGAAATTTGCTTAGTATATCTGGTATCTTATTTTCATCAATACGATATCTTGACATGTCACATAGGTTATTATACTGTATATCTCTGTATTCCTCAATAAGTGGACAATTAAGCAGACATAGTCTTCAAGACAGTGACCATATGCCTGATCACATAATTTACATTTAGTTTGATCATCTGTGTGTCTCCCAAACTGCCAGAAGTTCTTGTAACCAACCCTAAGCCTGGCCACTACAACATTAGTCAGTCTGGTAGATAAGACACATTGGCAACATTTAGGCAACTTTATCCGAAACGTTTCGTCTACACAGTAGGCTTCTTCAGTCGAGTACAGAAAGTAGGCGGGAGCAGTAGAGATGTGAAGACGATGTAATCAGTCCATCACCCTTGAAGTCGTAGATTTGAGGTAGTCAGTCCCTCAGCCTGGAGAAGTTCTGTTCCAAAGTCTGGAACTAACTGAAGATCAAACGACAGTGTTGAGACTTTAAATACTGTCGGAAGGAGAGGTGCAGAGTAGTAATAGTGAGAATGTAGCCATTGCGAGGTCATGTCCCTCTCAGATCAAACAATTCTCACTTGAAAAAGTTGTCCAAGGTGTTTTCTCTTCTGTACCAAGATGCCATTGTGTTGCAGTGTCTGACAGAGTGATTATCAAATGGTATACAATACCGACAGGTTGGTAGATAAGACACATAGGCATACCATTTGATAATCACTGTCAGACACTGCAACACAATGGCATCTTGGTACAGAAGAGAAAACATCTTGGACAACTTTTTCAAGTGAGAACTGTTTGACTCACGAAATCGTAATGACACGATTGCAAACAAACCATACCACGGGCGGGATTTGAATCCTCAATGGCTACATTGTCACTACTACTACTCTGCACCTCTCCTTCCGACAGTATTTAAGTCTCAACACTGTCGCTTGATCTTCAGTTAGTTCTAGACTTTGGAACAGAATTTCTCCAGGCTGAGGGACTGACTACTTCAAATCTACGACTTCAAGGGTGATGGACTGATTACATCGTCTTCACATCTCTACTGCTCCCGCCTACACTCTGTACTCGACTGAAGAAGCCTACTGTGTAGGCGAAACGTTCTGAATAAAGTTGCCTAAATGTTGCCTGTGTGTCTTATCTACCAACCTGTCGGTATTGTATACCATTTGATAATCATCAGTCAGTCTGTTCACATTGCACGTTGCTCCATAAACATACTTATCTACGTTCATGTTATCATAGTGGGTTATAGATCTACTCAGGCTTCTAATTGCATTCATATAAAAATCATTTTCATTATTTACTTCTCTCCTAATATCATTCCTAATGCTAGACACAGTTATACCAAAGTTATATTCTACATCCTCCTTATGGGTACTCTTCTTGACTAACATATCAACTTTTTCATGAAGGAGTAATCCAATGTGTGATGGGATCCATAGCAACTGTACATTAATTCCTTTGTCCCTGATTTTTGAGTATCTATACCTGGCTTCTCCAATGAGCATATTGTTCTAGATGAATGGTTCAGAGAACCGACACGTTGATAAATTAGACACATTGTGCAACTCTTGGGTATCTTTATTAAGGAAACGTTTCACCACACAGTGGCTTCATCAGTCCATACACAGGAGAAAACTTGAACAGGAGGAGAATGAGGTAATCAGTCCCTTAGAGCAACTGCTCAAGAAGAAATTTCTCACCTAGCTGGTAGTAACAAGTTATCACAAGTTATATACACTGATGGATCTAAACAGGAGTCTTCTGGCAGGGCTGCATCTGCTCTTGTTGCCACCTCCCTAGTTAAGAACGATAATAAATTTGTTGAGTTAGGCATAAGAATTAACAACTGGGCGTCTACACTGCAAACTGAATTGTTTGCAATCCTAATGGCGCTAAAGCTAACCTATGACACTGAGCTTGACTCTATCATCATTACTGATTCTATGTCATCATTGAAGGCTCTTGGCTCATATAATGACTCCAACAACATGCTCATTGGGGAAGCCAGGTATAGATACTCAAAAATTAGGGACAAAGGAATTAATGTACAATTGCTATGGATCCCATCACACATTGGATTACTCCTTCATGATAAAGTTGATATGTTAGCCAAGAAGAGTATCGAGAAGGAGAATGTAGAATATAACTTTGGTATAACTGTGTCTAGCATTAGGAATAATATTAGGAGAGAAGTAAATAATGAAAATGATTGTTATAGGAATGCAGTTAGAAGCCTGAGTAGATCTATAACCCACTATGATAACATGAACGTAGATAAGTATGTTTATGGAGCAACTTGCAATGTGAACAGACTGACTGATGTTGTAGTGGCCAGGCTTAGGCTTGGTTACAAGTACTTCTGGCAGTTTGGGAGACACACAGATGATCAAACTAAATGTAAATTATGTGATCAGGCATATGGTCACTCTCTTGAACACTGTGCTTAATTGTCCACTTATTGAGGAATACAGAGACAGACAGTATAATAACCTATGTGACATGTCAAGATATCTTATTAATGAAAATAAGATACCAGATATACTAAGCAAATTTCCTAAATTTGCTTGTAACAGATAAGTGAACTATAGATATGTAGATATAAATCCATATGTATTCCTGTTAACCCTTTGGGGCCTAGTTCCTAGGCCTTTTGTGTATCCATATGCTCTCGCGCTACCGTCCACAGGATGGATATGGGGTGCACAATAAACTAGCCACTTCGGTGGCAAAATCTAAATCTAATCTAATCCTTGAGTCGATGTGGTCAGTCCATTAATCTTGAATAGAATACGGCATATGAGCGGAGAAGCAGCTTATAAACCGACTGCTGCACCTCTCCTGCCTACGGTTTATAAGCTGCTTCTCCGCTCATATGCCATATTCTATTCAAGATTGATGGACTGACCACATCGACTCAAGGTTGAGGGACTGATTACCTCATTCTCCTCCTGTTCTTCAAGTTTTCTCCTTTTTGATGAAGCCACTGTGTGGCGAAACGTTTTCTTAATAAAGATACCTAAGAGTTGCACATATGTCTAATTTATGAAAATGAATGGTATAAAATACCGACACAATGGAAACATAAACACATATACAGTTTAATGCGATCCTTTATTGACAACGTTTCGCCCACACAGTGGGCTTTTTCAGTCACCTGGGGTGTTGTTGTTGTTGTTGTAGGTTTGCCGGTACTTCCGGCCCGGGTCTTCTCCAGATGGCGACCCGGCGGTGGCCTCCCGGGCGGGGGGTGTCGTTCATCTTTTTTCTTCTGTATTGTTTCTTGGGGCCCTCCGGTTGGAGGGTGACTTCTTCTGTCCTGCGGTGACTCCCCAAGTGGGAAGTATCTTCTCGTTTAGCATCTTCAGCAGCATAGGAGGGCGGAGGCAGCAATTACAGGGTTCTTTTTGGAGCCACGCCCCAGCTTTAGCAGGCAGCAAAGTGCTGGGGAAACTTGCCTTCAAGATGATTGATCATTGACAGTCCTGCTAGATGAGGGTACCGTCTTCGGCAGCCCCATTCTGGAGAGTCTGAATTTCTTCCTTGTGGTGTAGTCGAGTGCCACAAAGCGGTGACTTTTTGAGAGTAGGTTTGATCAGGGATTCAGTGGTGAATGATCGAGTTGAGTCGCAGGTGAACTTGACTGTCCCGTTGTGGAGGCGTTGAATAATTTCTGGAGTGTACATTGCGTTCTCATTCTGGTTGGTTGTGTAGAAGTATACACCAGGCAAGCAATGGACTTCTTGTGAAGGAGTGGCGGTAGTACGTAGGGATGCATCCCAAGGCTCTTGTGTTTTAACCTTCTTGGCTGGCGGCTGAGACGTTTGAGGTGAGGCGTCTGATTGGTCCGTTGTGACGGAGGTGGACTCTCATTGGTGGAATCGGTCGGCGTCTCAGTGGTCTCTGATTGGTCCATCTCTGTGTCGGGAGGAAGGTGTGGTAGCGGTGGAGCAGCGGTAATGTTGGAGACATTTGCAGTGGATTTTATGATCTCTGTGGAAGGTGGAGATGCAGGGAATGTGAAACCAGGCATGTTGTTGAGCTTGAAGAGTTCGTTGATGGTGGCGTTGAAGGAACCAGGTTCAGCTACATTCTGCACGTGACATGAGCATACATGATGCAGTAAAGAATCTTGGTGGAGTCGCCAGCAAGAGCTGGCGAAGAAGTGGTAGATGCAGCTTGCGTGGCTTGAAGAATCTTGGTAGTATCTGCTTGAAGCTTGGTAATAGCAGCATATGTAGTCACTTGTGCAGTTTTTTTTTTTTTGTTGTTGTTGGAGTTGTTTCTTAAGTATATCTCGTATGGTTGGGCACTTGGCAGAAAGAGTATGGTGATCATTCTTGCAGTTCAAGCATTTAGGTGGAGAGTCAGTAGTGCACGTCTTGAAGTCATGACCTTCTTGGCCGCAGGTGGAGCAGAACTTCTTATTCTTGGCAGGGCAGTCTTTGGTGGTATGTAGGTATGAGTAACAGTTGGAACACTATGGAATTTGATGGAATTTTTCTGCTTCGATGAAGGCTGGATTGATGTGAAAGTAGTGAATAACCAGTCCCTCAGCGAGAGCTCTGGCTGCCATGTTGACGTCACTGAAGGTGACCTTCAGCATGGAGGAGGCATTGGGTATTTTGGTAATGAATTCCACCTTGGCCCAAGGGTTCTGTGCTTCAATGGACGACTTGATTTCTTCGGTAGCCTGGGCAGTGATGAGCCTGTCGAGTCTCTTGAGGAACACAGTTCTCCTGGCCCTCAGAGCTGGGGAAGTCAAGACAATAAATCCCTGATCTCGTAGAGTGGTTGTAGCAGTGGTGGTAATGAGTTTTTCAGCCTCGGTGTCGTCAGTACAGACGACAACGAAGGCCTCTTTGAGCGACAGAATCGCATTAAACTTGACTTGCAGTCTGCCACTGACGACAGCTGCAAGTGCTTGGACGAGTCATTGACTGTCCCACTCTCTGGTTTGATCTTTACCCTGTTCGAGAAGTGCATCGTGAAGTGGGACAATAATGTCTAACCTGGGGTGTATGTGTGTATGTATAATGTTCGCCAAGACCAGGGTCCTGGCACGGGTCTTAATCTTGAGATTACCCGTCTCTGGCTCCAGAAGGAGAATTGATTCTTCACTGTTGCAGCATATGCTGCTCAAGCACTGTTCCGGACAGTTCAGCTAGTGTGCCTCATAAGCGACTGAGGTTACTCCATCTCAGCTGTTTCCTGAGCTGGGGACTGGGCTCTGTCCGCTCTGATAATCTGCAGATTCATGGCATCCACTGTTTCCTGCTCTGTCAGTAAGCACACCCTCAGGAGTGTGCTGACCATCTGCCGGAACATGCTCTGTTGTTCCGTGGAGGTGATTGTGTTGCAGATAATGTCTGTGAATGCCTTGATGAGTGTTAAGAGATCCTCTCTGTTGAGGACCTGCGTTGTCGGTGGGTTCGAAGCAGTGGATATTATCTGGGCTGTTGCAATCTGTGGGGACTGCTGAGGGTTGTATTTCTTCACTGTGCACACCGTGGCCTGTTGCTTTATGCCAAGTTGTGTACCCGGCATCTGCTGGTGAGGTGCAGCCACAGCCTGCATAGTGGCTGTGCCTGGCAAGGAGGCCGGTGGGGGCTAGTGTAGTGCCGTCTGCTGATTGCGTTGCCCAGATGTTTCCTGTTGGCGCCGCTTGTTCCTCATATTTTTGTTTCTTCGTTGCGGTAGTGGGGGAGGATGCTCCTGTTCATGATGCCTGGTTGAGTCTTCAAGGGTCGGAAATTCCAGGGCATTGAGTTGGGTTGCCTGATGAGAGTTCTGCAGTATGGCAGGATTCTCTGCACCCATCGTCTGCTGAGGGTGATGCTCTGCCGTAGCCTGCTGTCTCGTCG